>NW_024721596.1:20000-60000 GCF_018991925.1 Homarus americanus | reverse complement strand
ATAATAATAATAATAATAATAATAATAATAAATGGATAAATATAGATCATAGGTCCGACGCCATTATTGCCTCTCTCTCTCTCTCTCTCTCTCTCTCTCTCTCTCTAATTACACTCGTTGTTCTCTATCCCTTTCTCCGTCGTCGTTTCTTTCTTTCTATTAATTATCTCTACCTCCCTCTTTATCCACTAGGCACATACCGTTATCTCTATATCTATCTGTCTCTTCCTATCTCTCTATAGTGACAGTCTACACATATATTTCTGTCTATTATCTCTCATCTATCTCTCTGTCTCTCCGTCACCCGGGCCACAGTGTTCCTCCCGCCTGTGGCCCGGTAATGTCATTAACTATATTGTTATTGTATTACATAATGAGCGGCGCTGGTCAAGTGGGCCACCCGGAGGCTCATCTACCTTTTAACCACGTCAAGATTCTACCCAATAAAAACACGCGATTCAATTACTCTTCCTTCCAAACAGGCAATCTTCCACCTGCCCGCCCACCAATGGCGACCTCTCTGGCAGAACACACGGGCCAATCAGCGCGAGCGTCTCTTGCCTTCCAGCCGAGGAAAGTAAATAAAGAGTACAAACGAGATTTATTATCTGATTGGATTAGAAGAGTCACGTGACCAGGACGAACCCTATGAAAGCGTCCA
Source organism: Homarus americanus (assembly GCF_018991925.1). NCBI lineage: Eukaryota > Metazoa > Arthropoda > Malacostraca > Decapoda > Nephropidae > Homarus > Homarus americanus. Next base: position 59,339 of record NW_024721596.1, on the reverse strand, counting down.
ATAGGATTTAAAGATTTTCATTTGTTCTGTGTTTGAAGGAATAAACCGTAAATTCTATTTTTCTGTGGCGGTAAAGGTTAATTGAGTTTGTGGGCCTCGGCTCCCTGATGAGAAATGGCGGGAATCGAAATAAGGCGACACATTTCTTTCAATTCTTCTTCTTCTCTCTCTCTCTCTCTCTCCTCTCTTCCCCCCCTCTCTCTCTCTCGTCTGTGTGTTTTCATTCTTGTGCCGAGTCGCTGTCATTTTCATCATCAGTGCACTCCTCTTCCTCCTCCCCGTCAGCCACCAGCTAGGACAACCATCATCATTATCAACACACCCTTAAAACGAGAGAGAGAGAGAGAGAGAGAGAGAGAGAGAGAGAGAGAGAGAGAGAGAGAGGGGACAGTCAACAGGGCAGCATCACATAATACAATAACATCATAATTTTTTCATCTTTCAAAACACATTATTACCTACTTACCTACTAACCCACCCACCCACCCACCCACCTACCTACCTACCTACTAACCCACCCACCCACCTACCTAACTACCTACCTACCTACCTACTTACCTACCCACCCACCTACCTACCACCCACCTATACTTACCTACCTATTTATACCTACCTACACCTGACTATACCTGTGACCCTCATCGATTTATAACCAGAAATTAATATCACTCACACCTGGACGACGAAAAAAAACTCAAGAAAAAATAAAATTAAATAAAAAAAAATGGCGACCATCTCAATAAGAAATTTAGGAAAAAGAAAATGAAGAACTATGCTTGATTTTGGGCCTTGATCTGATTTGTAAAGTTTTGACTTGATTCAATTTGGCGCCAGTTGAATTTAATCCAATCAAGGTGTGAGTCGCCGGGTAGAAAGGGCCACTCCGGGTACACTCACGACTCCGGCAATTCCCACAAGCTCTTACAGTGAAAAGTCATCCTCCACCTTCCTTCCTTCCTTCCTTCCCTCCCTCTTTCCTTCCTTATCCTCCCTCCTACACCCCTCCCTCCTTTCCTACCCCTCCGTCTAACTACTGTCACAGGGAAGGAAGGAGGGAGGGAAAGGTACACGTATCTCATTGTTGTACAGTCTCAGCGATGTATGGTCGCCATTTTAATCGTAACCATGTATAAAGGCCTTCACGGTAAAGTAAAACATGTCCTCACTCTCTTCAGTAATGGAGAGAGAGAGAGAGGGGGGGGGGGCTGTCTTACGAACTTTAAAGCAACCCGTTTATGACTTACTGAAGCAGCTAAATGTCTTCTCGCATAATTCAGAAATTTAACTTATAATCCTTTGAGAATTCACCTTTGTTGTATAGCTTTAAGGTGAGGCTGTTAAATATCTTCTCCCAAAGTCACCTGCAGTTAAGGGAGGCAATTAACTTTATATATATATATATATATATATATATATATATATATATATATATATATATATATATATATATATATATATTATACTCTGACTCAATTGAAACCATCTGTGTGTGTGTGTGCGTCTGTGTTTGTGTGTGTGTGTGCGTCTGTGTGTGTGTGTGTATGTGTGTGTGTTTGTGTGTGTGTGTGTATGTGTGTGCGTCTGTGTGTGTGTCTGTGTGTGTGTGTGTGTGTGTGTGTGTGTGTGTGTGTGTGTGTGTGTGTGTGTGTATGTGTGTAGTAGCTTAAGTAAGAAACAGTTAGATACACTCACACATCTTCAGTTAGGTTAGATTTCAGTTTGCATTACGGTGTTTTAACCATTAGATGAAATAAATTAGGGGTGGTGTAATCTTCAGGTCACCAGTTATAATATATACCCTAACCTAACCTAACCTAACCTCACCAGCTCGGAGGATAATTTACCGTAAGAGCCTTTGAGAATGAGGGAGGAGAGAGCCTGAAGCACCTCCACACCCCACCTTTCTTCCTGCCCTTCAAATGACGCGTTATCACTGCTCTGTTGGGCGTTAACGGTGACTGCTAGTGCGGCTGTCTCTCTCTGTCTGTCTGTCTGTGGACGGTCTGTAGAGGCTGCCTGTCTGTATGTGTGTGTGAAAGGTCTACAGAGGATGGCTGTCTGTGATAATGGTAGCGAAACAGCCACACAGAAATACACAGACAGACACCAGCCAAGAAAACAAAGGTTTAGGTAATGGTAGCAAGACAGACAAGACAGAGGAGGTAAGAAGAGACAGGAAGCGCCGCCACAAACAAACAGCCGAGAAGACAAATGTAATGGTAACGAGACAGAGAGACAGACAGAGGTACGGGAGAGAGACAGAGGGCGCCGCCATCCTTCATGACCCCCACCACGCCCGGTCAGCAACTCACAGTCATCTTATATTTTTTTCCCTCCGCTTTCTTATATTCTCTCAGTAATTGTTTCAGCTCCGTTACTCTCCTGACTGTCAGCCCCGAAGAGTCAGCAAACGTCCTCCCTGTCAGCGGGGGCTCTGATGTCAGCTCATTCAGAGATATTCACTCGGTTTCTGGGACGATTTGTCTCCTAACCAACAACGCGATTTGATTACGCGCCAAAAAAAAAAAGTAAACATTTACTCCGGGAGGTCCCTTTCCTTGCTAATGTGCTCTTCCGTCGGCCAATCACAACTCAGCTTTGCCTTCCACTCGGGTTGAGATTGGTGGAGGCGTTGTGTTGTGAGCAGTTTAGTGGGCCTTTAGAGGGGGTTTTTGTTAGAGGGGAGGGTTGCCAATAACTCACAATGGAGTGTTGTGTGGAGGGGGTTTAGCATTATAATCCCCTACACTACATTAACGCCGCTGCCGCCAGCTTGACGTTAACGCTCGAAGATTCGGACAAAATTCTACCGGACGAAATACTGTCGGACAATATCCTACTTGGGAATAATAATAATAATAATAATAATAATAATAATAATAATAACTCAAAATTAACAGTAAAACGAGTGCAATTTTCTTAATTCATCTTATCTAATAAATTTAATTATCAGGTGTCATTAAATACCAGACATTTACGGTAAAAGAGGCATGGGGGGCGGGGGTAGAGGGCACAGGGGAACAGGCATGGGTGTAGAGGGCGCGGGGTGGAGGGGAGGGGATGGGGGGAGAAGGAGGGGGGGTAGTGTTTTTTCCCCCAGCGCCGTGTAATATCGTGGTGGCGGGGGGTCTGTTTGCCACGCCGTGATGACAGAAGCCCTTGTCGTATCGCCATCATCTGCAGGGTCGTCACCAGTCCTGTGTCCGTGAGGGAGGGGGTGAGGGAGGGTGAGGGAGGGATGGTGAGGGATTGAAGCATAGTAATGGAAGGCAGTGAAGATAGTGACACACACACACACACACACACACACCTGTCTCATTAAGGTGTGTCACACAGAGATGGCCTCACCCCTCCACATTATCATAATCACATTTGCATTACGTTGTTGTATCATGTTTAATAATGCTAATTGAACCAGTGTTGGAGCGTCCGGGTAATTAAGTTGGCGGATAATTGTTTCACCCTCTGAAAAAATGAAGTATATCACGGTAAATATTATTAATGATAGCGATAGTATTGATAGTGGAAAAATGGGCATGATTATTATTATTATTATTATTATTATTTCCATATGTATTGTAAATGGTCGTATTAATATTGGCAATAATAATAATAATAATAAAAATAATAATAATAATAATAATAATAATAATAATAATAATAATAATAATAATAATAATAATAATAATAATAATAATAGTAATAGTAATAACAGTATTTAATAATAATAATAATAATAATAACAGTATTTCTATTATTACTGTTATTATTATTATTGTTATAGGATATATTACTATTATATTTACACTTATCTGCGTGCTTATCATTATTATTGTCATTATCAGCATTTCTACAAGTTAAGCTATTCTGATTAATATCAATATTATTATAATTATTATTATTATTATTATTATTATTATTATTATTATTATTATTATTATTATCATTATTTTTATTGTTATTATTATTATTATTATTATTATTATTATTATTATTATTATTAAGAGCAACAAATCAAGACTGGTTTTCTCCCCTCCACATCACCCCCTCCTCTCTCCATCACCCCCTCCCCTCCTCCCCATCACCCCTTCCTCTCTCCACCACCCCCTCCCCTCCTCTCCTCCCCACCACGGTAAAGGGAAGCGCCCCAGTAATAAATATTAATTATTCCTCCGCTGAATACGGCCTCATTCACTCCAAGCTGGGACCAGGGGTACCTCTGTACGTCTGTCTGTCTGTCTGTCTGTATGTCTGTATGTCTGTATGTATGTACTGTATGTACTGTACGTACTATATATGTCTGCCTGTATGCCTCCCTGTATATGTTTGTCTGTATCTGCCTGTCGGACCATTAAGGACACCGTGTACTATATGGCTGGCACTGCACCTACGGCCTTCACTTCCCCTAACTATAATAATAATGGTTGCCGTAGAGCCAACTAGGCGTGAATTTGTTTAAAGTATAGAAGCTGTCACCAACACAACAACCACAACCTGAATTAAAGACTTGCATTACCCAGCGTCAAGGAATAGTCCGAGAAGACCGGACAACTCGCCAACTGCACTGGCTAACCATTACCAAAGAACACGATCCGCAAATCGATTAACATCCAGGTTCCCAATGACTGCTGGGTAGACAGAGGCAAATGGAGTAAAGAAACTTGCCCATAGTTTCACCCTGCCCGGGGGATCGAACCCAAGTCCGCCAGCTTGCGAGGCGAGCATGCTGACCATTACACCACCTGTCGCCACAATACAAACATACAACACAATACAAACATACAACACAATACAAACATACAACACAATACAAACATACAACACAACACAAACATACAACACAATACAAACATACAACACAATACAAACATACAACACAATACAAACATACAACACAATACAAACATACAACACAATACAAACATACAACACAACACAAACATACAACACAATACAAACATACAACACAATACAAACATACAACACAATACAAACATACAACACAACACAAACATACAACACAATACAAACATACAACACAACACAAACATACAACACAATACAAACATACAACACAACACAAACATACAACACAATACAAACATACAACACAACACAAACATACAACTTTAGCACAAACATACAACACAATACAAACACACAACACAACACAAACATACAACACAACACAAACACAACACAACACAAACATACAACACAACACAAACATACAACACAATACAAACACACAACACAACACAAACATACAACACAACACAAACATACAACACAACACAAACATACAACACAATACAAACATACAACACCTTACAAACATACAACACAATACAAACATACAACACAACACAAACATACAACACAATACTTATACAACACAATACAAACATACAACACAATACAAACATACAACACAACACAAACATACAACACAATACAAACCTTACAACACAACACAAACATACAACACAATACAAACATACAAAAACAACACAAACATACAACAATACAAACATACAACACAATACAAACATACAACACAATACAAACATACAACACAACACAAACATACAACACAACACAAACATACAACACAACACAAACATACAACACAACACAAACACACAACACAACACAAACATACAACACAACACAAACATACAACACAATACAAACATACAACACAACACAAACATACAACACAATACAAACACATACAACACAACACAAACACACAACACAAACATACAACACAACACAAACATACAACACAACACAACACAAACACACAACACAAACATACAACACAATACAAACATACAACACAATACAAACACACAACACAAACATACAACACAACACAAACATACAACACAACACAAACACACCAACACAAACATACAACACAACACAAACATACAACACAATACAAACACACAACACAACACAAACATACAACCTGCTTACAAACATACAACACAACACAAACATGCAACACAACACAAGCATACAACACAATACAAACACACAACACAACACAAACATACAACACAACACAAACATACAACACAACACAAACATACAACACAACACAAACATACAACACAACACAAACATACAACACAACACAAACATACAACACAACACAAACATACAACACAACACAAACATACAACACAATACAAACATACAACACAACACAAACATACAACACAAACATACAACACAACACAAACATACAACACAACACAAACATACAACACTCAAAAATATACAATAACAGTCATGGTATTAAATGAAAGAGAGAGACAGACAGTGATAATAGAGACTCGTCTATACGTATTCAGGATTGTTTAGTGAAATGCTGTTTTTTGTCGTGTGTGTGTGTGTGTGTGTGTGTGTGTGACCAGTATTGATAATCGCTTGCTGTAGATAAATGGTTGGTGATCCCTTGTCTCATTTCCACATGTGAGTTTGTATGTATGTGTGTATGTATGTATGTGTGTGTATGTATGTATGTATGTATGTATGTAAGAATGAAGTAAAAAAATAACACTACGTGATAAAGGGAATGATGATGATGATGTTAATGATGATGATATTGATGATGATGAATAGGATAACAACAATGACGGAGATGATAATGTAAATGTGGCGTTAATTTTATAATGACGAAGACAAAGAGAGAGACCCAGGTTGGCACTGCTTAGAGCCAAGCCTTAAAGAGATACATAAGAGGGAGGGAGGAGGTAAAGGTGGGGGTGAGGGGGTGGGGGGTGTTGAGGGGAGGTGAGGGGTGAGGGAGGTGAGGGAGTGAGGGGTGAGAGGAGGTAAGGTGGGGGAGGAGGAGGGAGGTGGGGGGGTGAGGGGGAGGTGAGGGGTGGCGAGGGAGGGAGTGGGGGTGAGGGAGGTGGGGAATTGCTTGGGGAGGTGGGGTGAGGGAGGTGGGGGTGAGGGGAGGTGGGGTGGGGGGAGGAGCAGGGGTGGGGGGGGTGAGGAGCATGAGGGAGGAGGTTGAGGTGGGGGATGAGGGAGGTAGAGGTGGGGGGTGAGGGCATGAGGGGAGGTAGAGGTGGGGGTGAGGGGCATGAGGGGAGGTAGAGGTGGGGGGGATGAGGGGAGGTGAGGTGGGGGATGAGGGGGAGGAGGTAGAGGTGAGGATGAGGGAGGTAGAGGTGGGGGATGAGGGGAGGTAGAGGTGGGGGTGAGGGAGGTAAAAGGTGGGGGGGTGAGGGGGAGGTAGGGGGTGGGGGTGAGGGTAAGATGGGGGGTGAGGGGAGGTAGGAGTGGGATGAGGGAGGTAGAGGTGGGGGTGAGGGCATGAGGGAGGTAGGGTGGGGGATGAGGGAGGTAGGGTGGGGGTGAGGGGGAGGTAGGGTGGGGGGGTGAAGGGGCAGAAGTAGGGGTGAGGAAGTATACACACACAAACATACACTCCCCACATACAAACACCCCACACACCCCAGGCACACAAATGGGATGTCGGGTTTTACAAGGAGGTGGATGAAGACGCCGGAGGAAGGTGAAGATAATGAAGAGATAACGGCTACGACCGTTGTTTGTCTCCTCCAGCAGTGAGTGGTGTTGCGTGTGTGTGTGGTGTGGGTGTGTGTTGGGTGTGTGTGTGTGTGGTGGTGTTGGGTGTGTGTGTGTGTGTGTTGGGTATTGATATTGTGGTGGTCTGTTTCGTGTGTGTGAGTGAGTGAGTAAGTGTTGGGTGTGTGTGTGTGTGAGTGAATGGAGTGTTGCGTGTGTGTGTGTGTGAGTGAGTGTGTGTGTGGTGAGTAAGTGTTGGGTGTGTGTGGTGAGTGAGTGAGTAAATGTTGGGTGTGTGTGTGTGTGTGTGTGTGTGTGTGTGAGTAAGTGTGTTGGGTGTGTGTGTGAGTGAATGAAGTGTTGCGTGTGTGTGTGTGTGTGAGTGAGTGTGTGTGTGTGAGTGAGTAGTGTTGGGTGTGTGGTGAGTGGTAAATGTTGGGTGTGTGTGTGAGTGAGTGTGTGTGTGTGAGTGAGTAAGTGTTGGGGTGTGTGTGAGTGAGTGAGTGAGTAAGTGTTGGGTGTGTGTGTGTGCGTGTGTGTGTGTGTGTGTGTGTTCTTCTTAAGTGTCAAGCGAATATATAGTCGAATACCAACGGATGATTTAATACCCAATACAAATACGATGTTTCGAAGCTTCATCTACACTGAGATATTATATACCGATTCGAATACGATGCTTCGAAGTTCCATTTACACTGCGGGATATTTCAAAGCTGGCAGATTTATTGTATAGGGGGGGGAGTTAAGTGTGGAAATAATGTGAAAATGAACCAGCTTTGGGGGCATGATAGTGATAAAAGGTTCGTTCTGTGAGAGATGAATCGTTTATCATCTGTATTTTGGTGTTTGTTTACACTCTGGGGTTTGAGGGGCAATAATTGGTATATGAGATTGGCTAGAGGGGTAAGTTATATAGCCATTGATTGGATGATTTGGTAGTCAGGTGTATGTGTTAGATGCGGATTGGTTTGTGTGTGGGTGAGGAATTTACCCATAGCCTCTCCAACAGTCCCTCCCACATCCTTTCCTTTCTCCCTCCAGCATCTTCTACCTCTCCCACACTCTCTCCAACGACCCCCCCCATGTCTCCTACACGCTGGCCCTATCATCCTTTCCTCCCACACTCTTTCTAACGACCCCTCCCCCTCCCTCTCCTTCTCTTCCTTCCCTCCTCCTCCACAACACTGGTAAATGAAGGGAAACGACGGGCGACATCTACCATAACACACATTACGTGGACCCTTCCTTCTCCCCTACCCCCCCTACCTACCTTACCTACTCCCCCCTCTCCCCCTTGCTATTCTCTCTCTCTCTCACCATCTTCTCATTCCATCTCTCTGACTGCTTCCTTTTTCTCGTGTTCTCTCCTTATTTCCCTTCCATCTCTCTCTCCCACCCTTTCGCCTTCTCTCCCTCTTCCCCTACCACCATCTCATTCCTTCTCTCTCTGTCTTCTTTATCATCCCTTCTCTTTCCTCTCTTCCTCTTCTTCACTGGCACTTCCTTGCTCTCCCCTCCCTACCTCCCTCTCCCCCTTTCTTTGCTCAGTTGTACCCAGGGATCGCTAATGATGGGTAGGGTTGTTAAGAGTGAGGGGAAACAAGGTGATTAGAGGTGAAGGAGTGGGTAGTGTTAGGTGACAGTGGTCAAGGGTTGATTGTGTTTAGGGTCAAAGTGCTGGTCAGTGAGGTCATCAAGGCTTCCTCAGGTCAGGATTGTTGTTGTGGTTGTTGTTATTGTTGTTGTGGTTGTTGTTATTGTTGTTGTGGTTGTTGTTATTGTTGTTGTGGTTGTTGTTATTGTTGTTGTGGTTGTTGTGGTTGTTGTTATTGTTGTTGTGGTTGTTGCTGTGGTTGTTATTGTTGTGCTTACTGTTAAGATGTGTTGGTTTCTCTCTCTAATAACTGCTACTACTACCACTACTACTACTACAACTACTACTACTACTACTACTACTACCTACTACTACCACTACTTTTTTTAAATGGCCTCCATCCTCCCCCAATAGCCACACCTTCGCCGCCATTTTATTACCTTAATATTAAATCTCCTAATACATAAGTAGCTATCCTATCTGTGTTGAGTTAGTTGAGCCGCAGATCTATGCGGCATTCAGTGACTGTAGCCTCATAGTCAATATCTGCAACTGTTGTCGACTTTGGGGCCGATACTCTCGTTCCCCTGAGGCAGAGCAAAGCCGACCTAAAACTACTACTTCTATTCCTACAATTAATTATTAATGGCCTCCAACCTCCCTTTATAGCCATACCTTCTCCACACATAATACCTAACTATCCTAATACAAAAGTAACTACCCTGGCTGAGTTAGTTAAAACGCAGGATTCCCTTCACTACGTACTCGGTCACTCGTGCTCGTTACCGCGGCGCTAAGGTGTCATCGGCCGTCCTTTTGACCTCACTTCCCAGCTAACCACACAATAAACTAACACATACACACGCTCAACGCACTAACTACCTCCAACACACCATACAAGCCTCTACACGACACACAACTATCCTTCGGCAACCACAACACACCGGACCAATCAGCGCTCTAGACCACTTATACATCAACCAATCAGAAACAAGGACCTCTCTCCAGACATCACAACGCAGACATTATTTGTGTATAGTGTTTAATAGCTGCGTGTGTGTGTGTGTGTGTGTGTGTGTGTGTGTGTGTGTGTGTGATTTAAACACATGAACGAATATCCTCCCAAAACAATCTTTCACACCATCCTCTTTCCTCCCTTCCCGGTCCATCACTCCCGGCCCATCATCCCCCGGTCCAACTCCCTCGGTCCACTCACCTTCGCACCATGACAAGTGATATAATTTTGGCAGGAAATTAGCCGAAGCTTTCACAAGACGATTACCAACAGCTCGCGATAATGACTGGACGAGAGGAGTGGAGTGGGGAGGAGTGGAGTGGGGAGGTGTGAAGTGGGGGAGGAGAGTGGGGAGGTGTGGGAGGGAAGGGGCGAATCGCGTCACTTTACGGCTTCTAGTGTAATGACCTCACTTACACTGACCATACCCCCTCCCCCCACTCCTCTTCCTCCTTCCCTGACCTCTCCCTCTCCTCCCCCTCACTCTCCACTTCTCACATCTTCCACCATCTCTCACCCCCTCTTCACCCTACTCTTCTTTCCATATATATAAAAAAAACTTGCATCATTGCGGTGAAATTGTTTGCAAGAGCGAAAATTAATATCTATCTATCAAATTATCTATTTATTTATCTATCTATGAATTTGTCTATCTATCTATTTATCTATCTATGAATTTGTCTATCTATTTTTCCATCTTTATCTAAACACAAAGAGCAGGGAGCAGTAATTCAGAAGGCCGACCATGTACAATAATTGCAACGACGCGCGGCACCGTTCATCAGGCCGCCAGTGAGGCAGAAGCCGCCCCGGGGCCCACACACACCAACCAACTCTTCCTACTAACGACCATTAACTTCTTATCCAGACAACCATTATCCCCTCGTTAGCACAATGGTCTAATGCCATCGTTATGTCCGCTAATTGGTTAATGATGATTAAATGGCGCATTATGACTATGTAGAACGTGGAGGGAGAGAGGAACGGCGGTCTGTTTACAAGTGGACGGTGCAACCAGCCAAGAGGAAACGCATTACAGCCTCAAGTGTTTTCCCGCCAACAGTTCAAGGGAAATATATGATCCTAAAGAAATTTGCAGTAACAGTTAACGGGGGAAGATATTATTACACACTCGAGAATTTTATGGTACCAGTTACCATCACAGACACGAAATAATTAGAAGAAAAGGAAAATATGTTAAAAAAAATCTAATGTTTTTATATTGGTCTTAATAAATTTAAAGTAAAGCTAGATTGAAATTTTATTGACTTTTGTTCCATGTACCAGGTAATAGAATAATTTCCATTGGTAAAAAAATCAGGAATACACTATTTTGTTTTGTTCTTTTCCAATAAATTAACCTGTATAATTAAACCAGGACTTGAAGATGTAGTGTTGTATCCATATGATTGGTAATGGCTTCATGTAACTTAAATAGTGACTCGTTTTACTATCACTGGTGAAGGAAATCTACTATAAATCATTAAATCCGTCAGGGAATAATAAAAAAATAAAAAGCAAAATTATTAAAAATCACTGAAAAAAGCCGATAAAAAATATAGTTAAATTGGCCAACCCTCATAATATTAGTGAATTATTGGCATGATTTTTTTATTATTGTTTATCTATCTTAAAACCATTTGTAAATAGTACCCATTAAGGCTTTGACTAACTGAACACACAAGAAAACAAAGAAAATATACAAACATAACTGTATCAGGATAGCGTATGGCCGCTTGCTTTATATCTCTAAGGCATTTATTTTTTATATTTCTAAACAAAACTAATTAATAACGAGGTACAAGAAACTATAAGGATACAAGTTACGATTTTGAGTGTAAGTCACAAATGCGTAATATTCACTTTGTCATCTGAGTTTATTCATATGTCTTATGTTCGAAGTATTATTAGTAAGATAAAATACACACTGGTAATTGGTATGTATGTATGTATGTATGTATGTATGTATGTTAACATTTAATGATAATACTGTTGAGTAATATAACCAAGCCTTGCACTGGTCATTTTAAATCATATAAAACCCTAGTAATTAATTATAGAAGACACCTATTATTATAATTATATAAGAATCCTAGTTACATAAATCACGATATAAAAATAAATGCCTGAGTGTGCTTACACAGATGTATTTTAAAGACTAAAATAGATAAACCTATTTCACATTCACGAAATTGGAGCAAAGTAGTTGATATCGACAACTCAAACTCCTGTTCCCTCATAAGTCTCTCAATAAACCATAAAACACACAACCACTGCTATATCTAAGTCCTAGGATGTAAATAGGTTAGGTTATTATAGAGTACTATGAGCAGAATTGTGTCCATGAGGGTAAAAACTCACCAAATTTAAAGAAGTAAATTCCAGTTCGACACCATACCACTCACAATGTAAGATGACTAATGTTTCAAAGAATACTACGATTAGTAGCCTAAAACTATTTATTTTTTAGGCCATATGAAACATGAATAACCTATTTTTACTCATTCATAATTGCTATATTGTCATTATATTATGTAGAGATAAAAAATGTAGTTTTCATATGCTTTTAGAAATATATATATATATAGAGAGAGAGAGGTGATGCTCGTAATTTTTCTATCGTTCAACATTGTTTTCCTAAATATGGCTGGAATATTTTTAATTCTTCATTGTTTACAATACTCGTTTTAGTTAACCCGCGTGACTTTCCTCGATCATGAACAAAAGAAAAATCGTCTTTATTTTCTAAAATTTGCTGATTGACTAATGTAGAAATTAGAACAAAGTGAACGAAGCTTTTAAAGACTTTGTTTTGTTAGTACAGAACCTAGACACGTCAATCACCGCCCAGCTGCCGTAAATATTAACTCATTACAAATATCATAATATTTACAGTATTCAAGTTTCATAAATTGAACTGATAAAAAATCTAAACATCGAGAACTGTGATTTCACCCCAAATATTATTTGAATAAATGTAACTGAAAGAAACTGTCAAGAAAAAAAATCATATTGGCCTTACATTTTACATCACTTTAATAAAAATATAGATTAATAAAAACTATAATTAATAATCATATACTGGTAGTCGTTTTTTAATTTGTTTTAGTGAAAGAAAATTAGTAATGACTAACGAAAGTACGGTGACGTCATGATGTAAACCATCAACCTTCCGCAGGTCAAGTTTCTTTTTAAGTGATATAAATCCTTAATACTGACTACCTAATTACCTCCCAGTGCAAATTAATTCCTTTCCCGCATAACGTGATCAGTTGTGTTAATTATACCAGCTTGTTGTGCGGCTAGAGAGTGTAATAATACTAGAGTGATGCAGGCGTTGCTTTGTGGCTTGGCGGTAATGACTGATTATCCTGAGTCCACCAACCACTACAAACTAATGAATTCCTGTTGGCCATGAAAGACTAGATGGAAATCATCACGTCTCCTGTGAGGTAAAGTGTTATATTATAGTTGAAACTGAGTAAATATATCATTGCTATATATATTGCACGGTGAATTACTTTGCGTCGTTACTGTGTAGTCATTGTGGGCGAGGGTCTTAGTTGACATAATTACGAGCAAACTCCTCCTATTAATTAATGCTTTCAGGGATTATTCATCTTCCTGTCATTAGTATGTTATTAAGTTTAGCTTGTTCATCTCCAGCTTTGTTGAATTCCTAAATAATTGAGTTTATTCAACACCTCCCCCACAGTGACACGCCAGAATGAACTCCCATCAATTTCAAACTCAAGTTGACTGAGTTTTGTATTAATTAGTAGCCATGGCTATTCGACTATTACCAGTTCACATTTCTGACAGGTTAATGGAATAGCATTAGCTGTTTTCACAATAGATATCACGAGATATCAATGAAATAAGTTTTCTAACACGAATCGTCAAGCTCTGGCCGAATAGCTTACAATAATTAGGTTATTGCATATGAATCTATTATCGATACCTTTTTTGATGATACTGAGGATATAGACAAAAAATATCAAGTCCAATTAACCGCTACAGAAAAAGTATTAAATTTCGGTAAGATTATCATTGGTAATATACACTAGGCTCTTGTCCACTGGTCGCCGTAACATATTTTGATGCCTCGACCATATGTGTCAGTTTTGTGTAGTTAATCATATATCTGGTGACTGTTTAAAATTTATGTATATATTTTAGGCAAGAAGCTAGTCTCAATTTGGCCATAGTAGAGTATATATAGATATTATTACTGTTAACTAAACAAAGTGAACTATATACTTACCCATTACTTATTACTACTACTACTAATAATAATGGGTGCCTCGACTAACCCTTAACATAACTAGTCGATGATAATTAGATTATTTTGCATATTCAGTGAAAAAAATAAGGGTACATTATGATGCCGTAAAAGGCGTTCCAGCAACAACCTCCAAGCAGTACGTTGTCACCCGGCCGCCGCACTGTCACCTCCCTAACTCTGTTCTGTGTATTCACCATTGTCGGGTTTTTTTATCTGAGTGAAATGTGTTTTGGTTTTGTGTGGTGGTGTTGAACGTCACTTTATGATGGCAGTCTTGAAATTGATTAGGTTAGAGACTTAGAGTAGGTTAGGTTAGGTTTAATTAGGTGGTTTAGGGTTGAGTTGGGTTTGGGTTGGATGGTTAGGTTAGGTTAGGTTTAATTAGGTGGTTTAGGGTTGAGTTGGGTTGGGTTGGATGGTTAGGTTAGGTTAGCGATAGGGTGGTTAGGTTAGGTTAGCGAGAGGGTGGTTAGGTTAGGTAAGCGATAGGGTGGTTAGGTTAGGTAAGCGATAGGGTGGTTAGGTTAGGTAAGCGATAGGGTGGTTAGGTTAGGTAAGCGATAGGGTGGTTAGGTTAGGTAAGCGATAGGGTGGTTAGGTTAGGTAAGCGATAGGGTGGTTAGGTTAGGTAAGCGATAGAAGTTTAGTTACGTTAGGTTAGGTAAGCTGGGTTAGGTTAGCATTTAGCCTGTTAATCTTTAAGGTGAAATTAGCCAGGGTGGTTAATATTCATGTGATCTTAAATTTCCCTACTGTATTTTGTCACCTTTAACCTAACCTAACCAAACATAACCTTTAACCTGACCTAATCTAATCTAACCTAACCTATACCATGATAAACTTAACAAATTGACCACATTAATAAAGATTTAATATAAAGATGAATGACATTATTCTCAATTGTCACTGAACACACATAAAATTTACCTTTGTGATGTGAGGATGGAGTAGGGAGCGGTGAGCCTTTAGGTGTGCTCAGGTGTATCTTTAAGAGTCTGGTCTTTATGGAGCTAATAGTGACCTAAGAGATTTTTACTGCTGAGAAAAAAATGTTTAGCTACCTATCTACTGATATTTTCTTGTACTTGTGTTGGCCAGAAGCATAGTGATGTTATTGTTATTATGATTATTAATATATATTATTATTAGCATTATCATTTGTTGTTATTATTATTATTATTATTATTATTATTATTATTATTATTGTTATTATTGGTATTGGTATTTATTATTATTATTATAGTTGTCATTATATTATCATTGCCATTGATATTGTTATTAATTATTACTGTATTATTATTATTAATGTTATTATCAGCAGGTGTAGGAATAGTGCAGTAGTTGTTTGTATCATCATCATCATCATCATCATCATCATCATCATCATCATCATCATCATCATCATTATTATTATTATTATTATTATTATTATTATTATTATTATTATTATCGTGGGCGGGGAGGCAGGAACTGACAACAACACAGTAATTGTCATGTATATAGTCGACAGAGACAACCTACTTGTTATCAAATGTTTTCATATTTTAATATTTTAATATGTATGAGAACCTCTGTCATCCTTTACTTTACAATAACAACAACAAAAACAACAACAAAGGTAAAAGAAAATATGCAGTAATATTCTAACGTCACTTGCAATTTTATTTCATTGCAAGTCATTAAAACGATGCAATTTAAATGGAGTTGTAGCCTCATCCGTTTACCTGTGGAAATATTTTAGTGGTTAACAGCAGCAGAGGTCACGGAGGGAGGGAGAGCTGCACAATAAAGTCTGCTTAATACCTTTGACTATTATAAAAAACGTTCTTTGTGTGTGTAAAAGATTTATGATCTGTGTTTTATGCTGGGATATGTGTTTAACAGGTATCATCTTCATAAAACTCTTGACGGCAAATTTGTGTTGTGAAGGAAAATTTTAGATGGAAATGAATTATTTTTCTCTTGGATTTCTTTTGTTTGAAAGTTTTGAGTATATATATATATATATATATATATATATATATATATATATATATATATATATATATATATATATATATATATATATATATATATATATATATATATATATATATATATATATGTGTGTGTATATCGGTATCCCACATGATCCCTTTAGCAATAACTTCACATCTCGAGGGAAAAATGGAAAGAGCTCTTTATATATAAATTTTTCCTGTGTGGTGTGAGTATATATACAGAATATATGTGTCTACCGGCTATTAGTTCATATCTTATGATAATCCAAATAGAAGCGAAAGTGGTCCCACAGGCATGATTGCCCCGTTAGGGACAATGTGGATACAGCACACTGTATACTAAACCTTGGGTACACAAGAGGCAGTATGAAGTAGAAGTAACTTCACCTTAACTCTCCGGGGTCCATCTCAGCATTAAGGGCGACGTTGACAGCTTGAGGCAGCAGTAAACACATCTCGCTGTGGATCATGAGAGAGAATTATGAGCCAGATACAATTCATTAACGATTTTCATGCTAATTACTTCAGTGCGTTCATAAAAAAGGTTCTTAATTAACTTCACAGGGGAACAGAGTATATTAGATTCTAATTGACACAAGTTGAGTTAATTACCAAGTGTAAATTAGTCCGCAATGCATGAGCAAATTGACATAATCTTGAAATGATGAGTGTACAGTGTTAAATTGACCGGGAGCAGCTCCTCCCAGCTGGCCAGAGACTGGTGGTTCTTGTATCGTGTTTAACAGTTAGTGATTGGGGCCTGTTGTATTTAACAGTTAATGACTGGAGGCTGTGTTTAACAGTTAATGATTAGAGGATGTTGTGTTTAACAGTTAATGATTGGACGCTGTATTGTGTTGTAGTTCAACAAGTGAGAATAATTTTTTTTCAGTGGTCTACACGGTAACCTGACCTAATCTGACATAAGAATTCTAGGTATAATTTTAAATAGGTTAGGTTAGATTAAATTCATTCGCATCACCTGAAACAAATAAATGTGCCGTAATCTCGTCCGTAGTAACTTTTTTAACATGGACCATTTTTTTTTATGATTATCGTGTATAGCTTCTCACAGTGTAAATTATATTGTTTCTGCTTACTACTGCTCCTACTGCTACTGCTGCCGGTTTATTAATGGCCAGATTAAACCTCTGTATATATTTGGTGTGTGCAATTAATGAACCGTGGGCCATTGCAGGTTAGGGGGTAGATTCAGCGAGATTCGTTTCCTTTACGTTACTCGATTAGGCTATTGCAGTTTTGGTTTCGGCAAGGCTGTTGTAGCTTAGGTGAGTTTAGGTTAGGTTAGCCCCGTGATTGGATATAACTGCTGTGTGTGTAATATTTTGGTTATATTGTACTTAATATTTTGGTTATACTGTGCTTAATGTTTTGGTTATACTGTACGTAATATTTTGGATATACTTTGTTAACAATATCTTAATAACCGTATTTTGAATAATTTATCTATACTATAACAAAATTCTATATACATACTCTATCTCAATATTTTTCAACACATAAACCTAACATTTTCGACACATTAACATTCCGTGAACATTG
The DNA here is from genome assembly GCF_018991925.1 of Homarus americanus. Classification (NCBI taxonomy): domain Eukaryota; kingdom Metazoa; phylum Arthropoda; class Malacostraca; order Decapoda; family Nephropidae; genus Homarus; species Homarus americanus. The sequence goes on along the minus strand of NW_024721596.1, from coordinate 41,328 downwards.
TCTTTTCATCATTTCTAAAAACACTACATAACCTGTTTTGCTAAAGACATTTTCCACGCTCGTTCCTTCCTACAGGCCGGAGCATTTATCTCCTCATAATCATTAATAATCACTAATGAAATTGTCCTAAATTTTCCAGTTTCGAGAGAATTGCGAATTTCTCCTTTTTTATATATAAAATTCTAAAAGTCCGTTAGGTTGTATGCAAACTGTTTTTAATTAAATATTCGAGGCAGCGATACGGAGCCATTTAAAATCCAACTAAATAAATTAATTAATTGCATGCAGGGTGTTTGCAAGCTTAATTAAGTAGGCAATTAGGTGTATTTTGCAGGTTGGGGGAAATGTTGTTGATGGCATTACGCTCACGAGGCTAATAATATCAACACGGGCATTAGTTAATACGATACATCGACTCTCAAGTTCGGGTTTTTTTTTTTTTATTATTATCATTTTTTTTTGAAGAGACGGGGAAAGTGTTGGTCTGTGTTATATTACGTTTTAAAGAGAATTTATTAATTATTTCATAGGTGTGTTAATACTTGTATACTTTATAGGTGTTGAGGAGGGGGAGTGGATACCCTTACTGTGTTTTATGAAGAGGAAGTATACGGGTGGGGTGAGTATACACAGTACATGCTAAGGGTCTTATTATGAATATTACTTTTATCCCAAAAGCTTTATTTAAGTAGTCTCACAAGGAGGGCTTATACACCATGATTATGTGGAGTTATTTATTATCAGTACATTGTTAGGTTAGGTTAGGTTTTGTGATAGGATAGGTTAGGTTAGGTTTTGTGATAGGATAGGTTAGGTTAGGTTTTGTGATAGGATAGGTTTGGTTAGGTTTTGTGATAGGATAGGTTTGGTTTTGTGATAGGATAGGTTAGGTTAGGTTGTGATAGGTTAGGTTAGTATTAGATTAGGTTGTGATAAATATAGATTAAGTTAGCGTTACATTAGATTGTGATAGGTTAGGTTAGGTTAGGTTAGGTCAGGTTTGGTTAGGATTAGGTTAGGTCAGGTTTGGTTAGGTTAGGTTTGGTTAGGATTAGGCACGTTAATCAGTAGGTGAAATAAATTGAGGGCTAATCTTCAGGTGATCCGACAATTACTTCACTAAATGGAGATATAACAATTCATTCAGCATACACAAGAAATATAAGTACAGGTATATTGCAAGAGTGATGAGGCTATATGAACTAGTATAGTATAGTATATATACCTGTTGTGTGATTATAATATATATACCATTAGGGCCATATTATTCAGAGCTCAGAGGACTTCAGTTATATATCTTAATTTCCAACGATTGATGGTGACAACACTAATAACTGCTACATACCGTGGCTGTAATATATAGCGTAATAGATTAATTTGATTAGTTGTCTGAGGATATATTTTGTGTAATGTTATGTCATGTGGTTGTAATATATATGACATAATAGGTTAGTTTAGCCCAAGGCCCTACAACCGTTTCTGACCTAACTGGTGGAGATTTTTTGCGCGTGAGGGATATCGAGTCAGTTTCAGCCGGGATCTGAGGGTTTTGTTTAATTATTCAATTTTTTATTCTGTTTGTATTATTTTTTACTTGGAATATATATTGAATTAACTTGTGCGGCTCACTTGAAGGTATTCCCTCTGGTTAACAAGAATTATGTAGAGGTAGAAATATTAAGTGAATGTTTCTCTACTTAAGACAATCCTTTACCTGCAGATCCAAATGCCAGTCTTTATCACAACACGTGGCACAATACACTAAAAAAAATACTGTGCCTTTTCCACAAGTGTATGCTCAGGGCGGTTTAGATGTATTATACACAAAATAGCCCACATTAAACGCATATATATTTTTTATAAAACAAATACATTTTTAAAGAAGTGGGCTTTATAAGACTTTTGTAAGCTTGACATAATATTACATGTGAATAACTTAGGATCAACCTTCTGGGAGGAAAACAGTTGGATATTAGATGGATTTTTCCCTAATGCTATCTTATTTATTACACTGATGCCGTACGATATGTTGGGTAAGTTATAGGCAATGTTGCGCTCTTTTCTCGTGAGAATAATAATATATAACCTTACGATAACTATATTAATGGGGAGTTTTGATCTTTCCAGACATTGTTACATACACAGTTAAAACTCTTCATTACACGAATAATTTTTATAATGTGTGTTTGTTTGTTTGTTTGTTTTTCCGGTATCTGTAATGACGTTTCCACACCACATAATCAGTACTAAAAGCCATCTTGCCGTGTACAGCTTCTCCTCATTTTAACAAATTAACAAAACTATAACCAAATTACAGTCTCATTATACGAGTTTAGATATCATATATACTTAGTAAACAGAAATATTAAATGGTTCAAGTCACAAGCAAACTAATAAGATTTTTTTTTGTGTACGCGAGGCTACCCGCCATTATTCTGCGTAAATATAGCCAAAGTCACCAGTTATTATTATTATTATTATTATTATTATTATTATTATTATTATTCACACTTGTATAATTATCGTTTATAGGTTGGGTGCTGTTGTGGTATTTCTCCAGAACATATTTTTGTTATTGTTGTTTTAACGAGAGTATTTATAGAATTACTTCCCGGGAGGTTCAATTCCATCACAACGAGGCATTAAAAATGACTATTAAGAAAGGTAAAGAAAAAAATCCCTGCAGCTTGTCGACGAGGAAACTGGTGTAGTAATAATATTGCCTTTTATCCCTTGACATTATTATAAGTAGTGTATAAATAAGGAAATGAGTTTGCCGGTGTTTTGGTCGTAAGGATGTTATAGGGTGTCTAGTTTTGTGTTTGGTGTTAATAGTCTCAGAGTCAATGTTTATTTATTTACTTTCTTATTAAGTGTATACCATGATAAGTCTATACAACCTATCTCGGCACGTTCACTTGAGGCGATTGGTTATAAGTATTCATATAAACTATAAAGCGTTAAGTAGGGATGCTAGGGATTGTTTAGATGGTTCATTACTATTATTTTTTTTGTAGTTACCGAGTCTTATGTAGATGACTATAGGTGAGTGTTAAGTTGTCATCTATACAGCCTCAACACGTCCAGATGAGGAAGGAATTACCGATGATCAGTTTATTATTATTATTAGCGTTTAACTAATAAAATGCCTCAATATAATGTGGATTTTATTTAAAGTACTGCATATGTGTGTGTGTGTGTGTGTGTGTGTGTGTGTCGCTGTATAATAGATTGAAGAATAAGATTTACCTCGATTTTTTTCTTCGACGAGACTACGATTTTTTTTATACAGTATCAAGAATATTGTGTTTATTTTATTTTTGTACTGTGTGTGTGTGTGTGATTTTGTAATATTTTTTTGGCATTGAGGTATTTTTAATATTTTTATTGCTATTATTATTATTATTATTATTATTATTATTGTTATTATTATTATTATTATTATTCGTTTATAAATTGCGATACAATATTAATCTTGAAATCCACTCTCTCCTTCCTTCAGTCGTAAAAAAATCTTATCAAAGGTTACAGTTGACTCCCAAGAACTAGTGAAGACGATGGCAGAGACAACAGTATTATAGTTAGTAATGTTGGCAAGAAAAAGAGACATTTAAGTCCTCGGGTGTAATTGAAAACTCTTAAGGTAAAATATAAGTGACTGATTAGCTACAATGGTTGAATCCCTTGAAGATGAGCAACTCCCCTTCAAGGATGTGTTCACCTGATGATTAACCACTCAAACGTTTACCTTACCTTACCTAACCTAACCTAACCAAACCTAACTCGAACCTAACCTAACCAAACCAAACCTAACTCTAACCTAACCTAACCTAACCTAACCTAACCTAACTCTAACCTAACCTAACCTAACTCTAACCTAACCTAACCTAACCTAACCTCTAACTCTAACCTAACCTAACCAAACCTAACTCTAACCTAACCTAACCTAACCTAACTCTAACCTAACCTAACCAAACCTAACTCAAACCTAACCTAACCCAACCAAACCAAACCCACTCTAACCTAACCCAACCCAACTCTAACCTAACCCCAACCCAACCCAACCAAACCCAACTAACCCAACCCAACCAAACCAAACCAAACCTAACCTAACTCTAACCTAACCTAACCAAACCTAACCTAACCTAACCAAACCTAACCTAACTCTAACCTAACCTAACTCTAACCTAACCTAACTTAATCTAACCTAATCGCCCCTTCGTCACTTATAATATTAATGTGTATATATTTTCCTTTCTTGTCCATTGGTCACACGGTAATAATAAAGTCATCATCAGTATCCTCTTGTGAACTAATTTACGTAATAGTTTATCTCCTCAACACACACACACACACACACACACACACACACACACACACACACGTCTTTAATCATCTCTCCTTAGCTCCCGGCGGGTACACAGACACCTCCTCCTGCACCGTCTTATACAGTGTCGCCTTCAGATAACGGACTCCTCTCTTTGTCTTCCCGCCATCGTCTCTCACTTATTGTAATAGTGTGACTAATTAATTACTTCCTCTGTTCTCGTACCGCGCTAATTAATTACCAGTTTACGCTCGTCTTTTATTAATTGGAGTCATTCTGTGACTCATTATTTAGCTCACCTTGAAGTTAACGATTTATGTACAGTGCAGTGTAAATATAGCAGCAGGTATACCAACCTCACTGATTTTTGTAAGGTTACTCATGCAGCAGTACCAACCAAGAGGAACAGTTCGCGCGATCCTTCTTCGGATATTTCACTTCTTCTTTATCTACCGTGCTGCCAGGCGTATGGTCCACCTTACATACTCTTTTGGTACGGCGAGAAAACATTATTTTAGAAGATGAGAAATCACTTCGGTTTACATTTCAATTGGTTGAGGCTACTTGAGTCAACTTACAGTAGTTTGTGTAGTAAATTGACGAAATAGAATAAGGCATTTGTTAGCGTAGGTGAGGGTATTCCCAGTGACATGTTAATCCTTTCTTGTGATTTAACACGCTTGTCTTTGTGATAGTTGTCAGCACAGTGTTAGAGCAAATACTACCGTGGTGGCATGGTACAACACAACACAACACAGCACAGCACAGCACAACACAACACAACACAACACAACACAACACAACACACACCTCCCAGCCTTCCCACTCCGTTAATTGTGGTGATGACAATCTGCCATTCGGTAATTTTATCACCGGGGGCTGACGACGGTGTAATGACGAGGGCACATCACCGCAGCTCTTTATCTCCTGCCGCCGAAAATAACAACACTCTTACCTAAGTGGTGCTGGGTGGCTTGTGGCGCCTGCTTGATGATATTACTGTTATTATTATTATTATGGGGAAGATGAGTGTGAGGGCGGGGTGGGTGTGAGGGCGGGCGGGAGAGAAGGGAATATTGTTTGTACTGATTCACTGACTTACTGAAGGTGAAGTGGGTCTGTTTACTGACTTGATTATAGGAGTGTGGGGGGAGGGGGGGGGGCACATATATATCAAGATAAAGGTGTCCGGAAATAAAGTCACAGAGGAAAAAAGTGAGATAGGGAGACACCTCAGAAAAGAAAGTCAGAGGAAAAAATCACAAGAAAAGTCAAGTTAGGTTAAGATTAGGTTAGGGTAGGTTAAGTTGAAGTAAGGTATAAGGTTTGATTAAAGTACGTAAGGTTTGGTTAACTTTAGGCTATAAGGTTAGACTAAAAAAAAAAAAATAATATCTCACTAAATTTCCCGTGACTTTATTTTCCCAACAGGTGAGATAAAGGAACAACCAACTCGAATATTAAACCAGGTAAAGGGACGTCATCATTATCACCCCCCGAGCTATTACTATTAACGTGATCCTTGACTTATAAACAAACAGCAACTTGATGTTGTTTATAATCTCACAAATGGTGGGGTGGTTGTTGTTGTTTGTGTTTTGTTTGTTTGGTGTTGTTTTTGTTTTCTTAGTTTTTGTTTAGTGATGATGTTGTTATTCTTGCTGTTAAATTCGGTTAACGTTAGGTTAGGTTTACGTTAGGGTGGTTAATCTTCAGCTAGAGGTGGGCTAATCATCAGGTAATCCTCTTAATTACACTCCTCAGTAATTCCTATGGTCGTGTCATAACATATTACATACATACAGGTGTTCCAATAATCACAGGTGTGGTTTATTATTGAATTTCTACAGGTGTGTTAACAAAACCTGGTAGAGGCGTTTAACAATATTTGTCATCTTTTTAAGTCTCGTTTAGGTACAAGGAAGGATTGTTCGTGTATTAAATGTATTATATTATATTTTGTTTTCCGTTTTGTGATGAATTAATGTATACGTTAATGGATAAGCAACGTCACTAAGTATAAGCCAATCATATGAATTGGTTCCAGAGAGTGTGTGTGATATGCCACATGTTGCCACCAGAGTATTGTGTGGCAGCATTAGCTCTATACGGGTGTCACATATCAAACACGTTCATTTCATTTATGTGGATCCTTTGTAATGTTTTATCTACGGTATGTATATATATTTCTCGAGCGGGCGACATCACATATCCCCGACATGTTTCTATACAATTATTACCTTCAGTGGAGACTCGAGCGCCATTGCTTTGTTTACCTGTCGTCAATCAGAGCAATATCAGAAATGGCTGACACCGTCCAATCCCGTCTCTGTGCGTGTCTATCATTATTGATGGGCTTTCAACGTTTCTCTGTGTCCGTGCCTCAGCTGTTACATTTTGAAATGACAATATTCTCTGTAGATATTTGATAACAATTTCAAAATGGCTGAGACAAGAGAGTAATGATGGCGTGATAGAGACGAGATTATTATAACACCGGGGAGGACGACAGGGGAGGGACACATCACCTGGAGATTAGACACCCTCGGCTCATATCACCTGATAATTAACCCCCCAAACTTAATGCTACCTGTGGGGAGGGTACGTTAGCGTTAGGTTAGGTTAATATTAAGCTGAAATAAAATGGTACGGTAGCACACACACACACACACACACACACACACACACACACACACACACACACACACACACATATATATATATATATATATATATATATATATATATATATATATAAATATAAACTAAACAGTAAATATGCCTTAGGTCAGAATTGCTTTTGAAATCATCATAATGAGCCTTGTGTCCCACCCTGCATTAAGAGAAATTAATCAACAGATGAGTTTATAACATCAACGTTATTATATTATTATTATTTCCCCGTAAAACAATTTATAAAAGTTTAGCGAGGCTGTAATACCCTGCTGCTGTTGTGCTGTTTATTACACCTTGATAATTAACACAGGTGAGGGCTCGGTGGGGTGGGGGGAGGAAGAACATGCTACCCAGCACTACCCCATCCCTACCCATAAGGTCAGTTTTCATAAGGTTCCTACATAGCACTATCGACTGTATGAGCCACTACAGGTCGTCGGGACATAAAAATATAATGCTACTTAACGCGAGCTGGTGGCAACTTTGTCAACATTTTGAGTTATAAAATAATCCCCCCACCACTTTCCCCTCTTCGTCCTTTCCCTCTCCCTTCTCTTTACCCCTTCCTCCTTTCTCCACTCCCTTCCATTCTGGCTCCCCTTCCCCTTCTTCCCTCTTCCCTCCTCCTTTCCTTCTCCCCCTCTTATCTCCCCCCCCCCCAGCTTGACAAGATTAAGCTTGGCCGCTCCAACAGCTGCTGGGTCGGTCGCAAAGTGTAAATTCTTCGTTTCATTAAGTGATTAACTGGAGATTAATACCGTGTTGAGATCGTTGTACCTGAGGATAAAATCTGGAAGCGCCATTGGCTATTTTGTCACTCGGTCGATGAGTTGTGTTGACATCTCGTCCAGTTTTCGAGGCGAAGTTTGTCGACGTGTGTGTGTGACTTGAGTGATGATGATGACTCGAAAAATAACACACATACTCTACATACATACATACATACATACATACATACATACATACATACATACATACATACATACATACATACAGATACTCGAGGAAATATACTTTGTTCTTGTGTCTTCTCCTCCTCCTCTTCTTTATCTCCAGTTTACACTTCCAATATAAGAAAAGACAAGAATGTTTGAAGTGTTGTATATAGAGAGAAAGAGAGAGAGAGGTCGTAGACAAGCCCCTGTGAACAATTAATATAATAGCACACTGCCTCCCCTCAAGTTGGTTTATTTAGCACACCAGGATAGCTTTGGCGTCATCGTCGTTACCGGAGCGCTGGCTGGTGTCATACTCCACACACACACACAGCCATTAGCAAACACTGGGATATTGACAGAGGCTCGGGGGGGATATAAGGTTTATGACGACTGGTTAAAATTACGGAAAGATGATGGACCTTATTGGCCACTCAGAGGGTTTAACGTGTTGGTCACTCAGAGGGTTTAACGTGTTGGCCACTCAGAGGGTTTAACGTGTTGGCCACTCAGAGGGTTTAACGTGTTGGCCACTCAGAGGGTTTAACGTGTTGGCCACTCAGAGAGCTTAACTTATTGGCCACTCAGAAAGCTTAACGTGTTGGCCACTCAGAGAGCTTAACGTGTTGGTCACTCAGAGAGCTTAACGTGTTGGCCACTCAGAGAGCTTAACGTGTTGGTCACTCAGAGAGCTAACGTGTTGGCCACTCAGAGGGTTTAACGTGTTGGCCACTCAGAGGGTTTAACGTGTTGGCCACTCAGAGAGCTTAACTTATTGGCCACTCAGAAAGCTTAACGTGTTGGCCACTCAGAGAGCTTAACGTGTTGGTCACTCAGAGAGCTTAACGTGTTGGCCACTCAGAGAGCTTAACGTGTTGGTCACTCAGAGAGCTTAACGTGTTGGCCACTCAGAGAGCTTAACGTGTTGGTCACTCCAGAGCTTAACGTGTTGGCCTCAGAGAGTTTAACGTGTTGGTCACTCAGAAGCAACAGTAGCCACTCAGAAGCTTAACGTGTTGGCCACTCAAGGCTTAACGTGTTTGCCACTCCAGAGGAAGCAACGTGTTGGTCACTCAGAGAGCTTAACGTGTTGGTCCTCAGAGGCTTAACTTATTGGCCACTCCAAGTAACGTGTTGGTTACTCAGAGAGCTTAACGTGTTAGTCCTCAGAGGCTTAACGTGTTGGCCACTCAGAGAGCTTAACGTGTTAGTCCTCAGAGGCTTAACTTATTGGCCACTCCAGAAAGCTTAACGTTTTGGCCACTCAGAGGCTTAACGTGTTGGTCACTCAGAGGCTTAACGTGTTAACACTCAGAGAGTTTAACGTGTTGGTCACTCAAGAGCTTAACTTATTGGCCACTCAGAAAGCTGCCGTGTTGGCCTCAGAGCTTAACGTGTTGGTCACTCCAAGGAAACGCTCATTGTACTCAGAGCTTAACTGTTGGCCACTCAGAGAGCTTAACGTGTTGGCCACTCAGAGAGCTTAACGTGTTGGCCACTCAGAGAGCTTAACGTGTTGGCCACTCAGAAAGTTTAACTTGTTGACCACTCAAAGAGCTTAACTCATTGACCAGAGCTTAACTAGTTGGCCACTCAATGAGCTTAACTCCTTGACCAGAGCTTAACTAGTTGGCCACTCAATGAGCTTAACTTGTTGACCAGAGCTTAACTTGTTGGCCACTCAATGAGCTTAACTTGTTGACCAGAGCTTAACTTGTTGGCCACTCAGAGAGCTTAACTTGTAGGCCACTCAGAGAGCTTAACTTGTAGGCCACTCAGAGAGCTTAACTTGTTGGCCACTCAAAGAGCTTAACTCATTGACCACTCAGAGAACTCACTTTACTGACCACTCAGAGAACTCACCTTCCTAACCAATGAGAGAGCTCAACTAGACTCTACTAGCCAATCAAATACATACACATTCACAAAGACACATTCAACCATCCAAGATATATTTCAACAACTAGGGGCAAAATGTTCCAGTATAGTGGTGGAAATGTGTGGAGTGTAGTGTGGTGTGGTGTGGTGCAGTGTGGTGTGGTGTAGTGTGGTGTGGTGTAGTGTAGTGTAGTGTAGTGTTGTGTAGTGTAGTGTGGTGTGGTGTAGTGTGGTGTAGTGTGGTGTGGTGTAGTATGGTGTGGTGTAGTGTGGTGTGGTGTAGTGTGGTGTGGTGTAGTGTGGTGTGGGCTGGTGTGAGTATGAGTGTTGTGTAGTGTGAGTGTGGTGTGGTGTGAGTGTTGTATGTGAGTGTGAGTGTGAGTGTAGTGTGGTGTGGTGTGTTTGTGGTGTAGTGTGTTTGGTTTGGTGTATTTGCCAGGTGTAGTGAGTGTTGTGTGAGTGTAGTGTGTTTGTGCAATTGTAGTGTGGTGCTGCCAGTGTGAGTGTGGTGTGGGTGTGAGTGTAGTGTAGTGTTGTGTAGTAGGTATTGTATAGTGTGGTGTGGTGTGGTGTGGTGTGGTGCATGGTGTGGTGTGTGGTGTGGTGTGGTGTGGTGTGAGTGTGGTGTGGTGTGGTGTGGTGTGGTGTGGTGTGGTGGTGTGGTGTGGTGTGGTGTGGTGTGGTGTGGTGTTGTGTGGTGTGGTGTGAGTGTGGTGTAGTGTGGTGTGGTGTGGGGTGTGGTGTGGTGTGGTGTGGTGTGGTGTTGTGTAGTGTGGTGTGGGTGTGGGTGTGGTGTGGTGTGGTGTGGTGGCAATTATAGATATGAGTATGAGTGTTGTATGATGTAGTGTTGTGTAGTGTATGGGTGTAATTGGTGCCTTGAGTATGGTGTGGTGTGGTGTAGTGTGGGTGTGGTGTGGTGCCTGGTGGTGGTGTGGTGTGGGTGTGGGTGTAGTGTGGTGTGGTGTGGTGTGAGGTGTGGGTGTAAGTGTGGTGTGGTGTGGTGTGGTGTGGTGTGGTGTGGTGTGAGTGTAGTGTTTGTGGTGTGGTGTTGTGTGAATGTAAAGTGTGGGTGTAGTGTTGTGTAGTGTAGTGTTGTGTAGTGTAGTGTGTTGTGGTGTAGTGTGTTGTGGTTTAGTGTGTTGTGGTGTAGTGTAGTGTTGTGTAGTGTTGTGTAGTGTAGTGTTGTGTAGTGTAGTGTTGTGTAGTGTAGTGTGTTGTGGTGTAGTGTAGTGTTGTGTAGTGTTGTGTAGTGTAGTGTTGTGTAGTGTAGTGTGGTGTAGTGTTGTGTAGTGTAGTGTTGTGTAGTGTAGTGTGTTGTGGTGTAGTGTGTTGTGGTTTAGTGTGTTGTGGTGTAGTGTGGTGTTGTTTGTTTGTTGTTATGAAGTGTTTTGTGTTGTTGGTAGAGTTTTATTGTGGTGTTCGGAAAAATATGGGGGTGTTTTGATGATTAGGTAACCCCCTGTTTACTGTAGCCTAACCTAACCTAACCTAACCCGAATGAATTTACCGGTGAGCATAGTGAAGGGAGGCATGACGGGGGGGGGGGGGGAGGATGTATGTTACGGGGCGCTATAGGCCGTGTGATGCAGGGGAGTGTACTTGAAGACAGTCTCTTTGTGCAGTCGTGTTATGGAGGGACACGCAGCAGCAACATACAACCGAGGAGTCAGGATTCAAGAGCTGATGAGTGAAAACAGTGGATCGACTCTAATGGATGACACTTGCTGAATCTGTCCAGCCAACACAACGTGGTTCTGAGAAGTGCATCGCGGTGTTTGAGGATCTCCAGCAGACAACATGGGTAAAGACAGTTCCAGCACAGACTCCCCCCTAATAGAGTTCACAGGAGGTGTTCAAACTCTGCATCGTCTTGTGGAGAAAAATTCACGGAGAAAGACAAAAAAAATAATTTCAGATTACGGTTTACATATCTCATCTCCTTCCCTTACCCCTCCCTCTCCGTACCCTCCCTCCCCATGCTCCTCTCACACACTCGTCCATTTATCTACACCCATTAAGGAAAGGAGGCCGTGATACACCCTTCCTACACCTTCACTGTAACACACACACACACACACTCTAACACCTTCCCTCCCCTATAACACACCCCACCATCATCATCAAACACACACACACACACACACACACACCCATCACACAGTAACACACCTAACCACATCCCCCCACATCCTTCACACACACACACACACACACACACACACACAAACACACACACACACACACACACACACACACACACACACACACACACACACACACACCCATCACACAGTAACACACCTAACCACATCCCCCCTCCACACACACACACACACACACACACACACACACACACACACACACACAGTAACACACCTAACCACATCCCCCCACATCCTCCCCACACACACACACACACACACACACACACACACACACACACACACACACACACACACACACACACACACACACCAGATAATAATAATCAAATCACCTGTCCGTCCGTCGCCCACAAGAATCACCTTTAGAATTCAATTTAAAAGCCCCTACGTTATTACAGATCAATTTGGGAAGTTCCACTCTTGAGACGAAACGACGAGGCTGGGAAGAAGTCTTAGCCCTCCTACTTGAGGCTGATTGTGGCCCTTGTGGTAGGAGGGCGGTAAGGGCGGTAATGCCCGGCGGGGATTTGTTCCTTAACGGCGAGAATTAAGTGTACGGTTACGACTAAGAGAGGAATAAGATTACAGGGCCGTGGAAATAAAGTCTGCGGGTGGGGTTTTTTTTTATTTTTTTTTTTTTTTACTATTACTTTTTTTTCCGTTCTTGGGATTTTTTTTTTTGGGGGGGCAAAGGGGGTGGAGATGTAGGGGGGTGAGGGGAGGATGTAGATAAAGGATAGAGGGAGGAGAAGGGTGAAGGATGAGGGGCTGGGGGTGCCATAAAGTTCACAGTGGCGAGGTTTATAATGTTCGATCACCATTTAATATACTACACTCCTCTCTCTAAACCCCAGAAAGAAGAGTAAAGCTGCCCAGGAAAAATAGAATCTGATTTCCTCAACAGCTAGGGGTTAAGGAAGGGGGGGAGGAGGGGGGGTAAGCAGGTGGGGGAGGGAGGGGGCAGGGCAGAAGGAGGAGGAAGAAGATTACACTGCAAGACGTCATTTACCTCCAGGAGTAATCTGGCCGAGGAATCCCAGAAGAAGTATCAATTAGAGGCGAGGCATGAATAATGGTCCTCCCACCCCCCACAACCCCCCCCACACCATTATAATACCTACCTACCCACCTCTCTCTGCTCGCTCGTTCGCTCGCCAGACCATTTCAAACTTGAGCAATTAGCGGATAATGCCCCAGATCTCACCATCGTCCTCCCTCCTACTTCTTTCTACCCCTTTCCCTTCCCCGAACCCCTCTTCCTCGAAACATTCTTATTTTCTCTCATTCTCCCATTTCCCCATCACTACCCCATCATCTTCCCTCCCCTCCCCCTGCCCTCCTGTTCTCCTCCCATGTTCTTATACCTTCCCTGACTCTTCATGCTTTTTATCCTCTGAGAGATTTAATTATTGTGTAAACTCCAGCTAAAGTCAGTCGTTTTCTATGCAGGTGAGGACGATGGCTGAGGAGGAGGGGGGTAAGGGAGAGGAAGGGTGAAAGGAGAGGGGGAAGGAGGAAAGAGGAAGGAGGGACACACACACACCAAAAAAACCTCGTAAGGTTAAAGAAAGAAAAAAAAGGGTCTTGTGCCGGCAGCTTCCCCAAATGGAATATATTTGGTCCCGTCCATTACAAAAGACAACAACGAAAACATGTGAAAACTAGAGGCAAGCGTTTGAATACTCCTAAGGGATCTGTTTACAACCCCAGCCATCCTCTTTTCCACACTTAATGTCCTGTGTGGGTAATGGACACCACCGCCTTCTTCACCACCCTCGCCCCAAGTCACAACCTAAAGACCAGATTCTTTCTCTACTATGGTTAATACATCCCTCTAGCCTGGAGGAAATGATTGGTGCTCTTATAAGAAAATAATGGTGGAAATAGCGCCTTAATTCGTTAATAAAAGCTCTGGATAGCTAGATAAAAGGCGAGAGGCGAGCTGGCGCGAGGACCATCCATCTTGTAGGCAATCCAGAACTGTCACACTGGACGCTGGTCTGTCTGGGGTCTGGAACAGCGGCGATGGATGACTCTCTGTCTTGTTCTGGCGGCTCTTTCCCTGCTGCTGCGGTGTGGAGTGAGTGTGGAGGTGTATGGTGAGGTGGAGGTGTTGAGAGGTGGGGGTGAGATGTTTGTGTATGGAATAAGTGTAAGTGGGCGGAAAGCTGCTACTATTATCATTATTATTATTATTAAACAAACAAGATCTACACATTGTTTGTTTGGTGTGTTGTTGTGTTTTTCTCCTCACAAACAATTAACAATTAATCGTTATTCCTTCAACTGTGGTCAATTAATTTAAGAACTTGTCCAACTTTAAACTTAAGCCAACTATTTAACACACCCCATTCTTTTATATTATTTTGACCTTAGAGAGATTTATGGGTCGGGGTCAAGTGCGCGCGTGTGTAATACTACTACTACTACCTACTACTACTTTTTTTTTATAACATGGCCTCAACCTCCCCCAATAACCACACCTTCCTTACCATTTATTTATAATATTAAATCTCTAATACATAAGAAACTATCTATCTGTGTTAAATTAGTTAGGCCGCAGATCATGCGGCGTTCGGTAACTGTAGCCTCATAGTCGATATCTGCAGCAGTTGTCGGAGTAGGGGCAAGCTCCTCCCGTTCCCTGAGGCGGAAGCCGACCGAAGGTCATCTCATCAGGCTGTGACACCTTCTGGCTGCTGCTTCTCATTCGGAGATCTGACTCATGAGTCTGGCGTAGGAAACATCTTGCGCAGGCCCACATCCCACAGGGAGTTATGAACACTAGGAGTAAAGCTGCCTTGATCCACATTTTGAATTCTCTCCCCATATGCCCTTCTCTTATCGTTCTCATTCCTCCTAATATCAGGGAAGCTAAATTACGGTGACAAACGGCCATGGGATCAAAATCCTGATGTCGAAAAAGGAAACCTCGCTGTCCCCGCGTCCAGAATCCTCGAGCACTGACGTCCACGGGCTTCGTTAGATATGTTTGAAGTCCTGTATTTGGAAGATCTCGCCATCCAGTGGAAGGAGGTCGGTTCTACATGACGTCGGCAGATTTCCTTCAACATATTTGCTGTGAGATCCTTACCTCGTCATACCTCATGCATACCGGCCCCCTTCTTGCAAACCATGGCGTGATCGCCATCATATAGGAATAACCACACACGCGTTGGGGGCAAACCATCTACAGCCAACCGTACCTTAGAGCAATGGCATCTGCCAAATTCTTGTTTTATTAAGAGGCTGAAACCATTTGCCCTTATCAGTAACGTAGTTAACCAGTTCGAGGCGCCCACCTCCTGCGCTACTGGCTACTTTTTTGTCAAATTTCTGGAACCAATAGTTGCTGCAACATCATTTAGGCAGTGCTGCCGATCTGTTGTAATGGACCCTACGGATCTTATTAACTTCGCTGAGGTGTCCACTTCCCCTGTTGCATTCTGGGCTGTGTGGTCAGTGAGGGATGCCGTGAGCTTAAGTGAATTTTTGATGTTCAGGTCAGCAAAATCTCCACTCTCTGGATTAGTTAGTCCCATCCCTCCAGTCTTGAGTGGAAGTGCAGAAGTGTTCTTTCTACTAGGGGTTAAGTCGTGAGTGTTTCACTAGTTTGAGAATGAACTTGACCTGATTAGCTTCTTCAAAGAGGTGGAGGAGGGTCGGATCTCAGGGATGGTACGCATCAGGTAGTTCAACGTGCTTGACTCCATGTGTGAATGCTACAAGGCCGCATGCAGCTCTGTATTAGCAATCTCCGATAGACATGGTTCAACTAACACTCATTCACCTTCCCCCTACGTACTGGGTCTTGAAGTCCGTAGTGCCAATTCTGGCGCCAAGATGTCTTGTGCGTCCTTATATTTGACCTCCTTTCATAAAAACCTCACAGCCCGATCGCAACAGTCTGGCTTCACGATGAGAAGGATTTGCTGGCGTTAGGGTAGTACCTATATGTGGACCTCGCGATGTTACCAGGTCCACCACTGATGTCCTCCCTTTTCCTGCTCCTGTGAGGTCATCAGCATGCCATATTTGACCCCCAGTTATTTCATACTTTATTTCTTGTTGGAGCACTGATAGGCCTATTGCATACATTGCCATTACCAGCAGGGTCCCCTGTGTTCATTCCTCAGCCAGAGCTGTGAGATGGGTATCACCTCGTAGAACCTTATTTATTTACTATGTAGAGGTCTATGAAGATTCCTATACGAATTTTCAGCATACATCGCAAGCTAGGACACTTGATCTTGATGTTATGCAGTGCAGCCTTGCGGTTAAGTATGTTGAATGCGTTGAAACATCCACCAGGAGAACGGCCTCACAATCACGCTGCTCAAATATCAATCTCATGGCATGAATGGCCACTCCCACCAACCCTGGTGGCCCTTTTTACTGTAGGTTCCTGCTGCTGCCCTGACATCATCCTTACCTCCATATACACTTTCCAAATGATCCGCCTCAGCACTTTACCCCTATAGGTCTACATCTACTACTACCACTACTACTACTTTTTTTTTTTTTTTTTTTTTTTTAAACGTGGCCTCAGCCTCTGTATGCACCTTCATACCATTTTATTTGTAATATTATTCCTCCTAATACATAAGCAACTATCTATCTGTGTTAAATTGGACAGGCCACTGAATCGATGCAGCATTCATTGACTGTAGCCTCATAGTCGATATCTGCAGCAGTTGACAGGTAAGGGCAAAGCTCGTTCCCTGAGGCAGAGCAAAACCGAAGGAGAGAGAAGGACAGTCGACATCTCATCCCAGGCTGTGACATAACTTCTGAGCTGCTACTTCTGTTCGGAGATCAGCTCCATGAGTCTGGCGTAGAAACATCTTGCTTAGGCCCATCCCACCAGAGGTTGTGAACACTAGCCCGAATTGAAGCTGCCTTCAGTCGACATTTGAATTCTCTCCCATATGCCCTTCTCTTGTCGTTCTCGTTCCTCCTATGTACGGCATCCGGGCTGGGTTGATGACAAACGGCCATGGGATCCAAAATCCTAATGTCGAAGAGAATCAGCTGTCCCGCGTCCGATCTCGAGCACTGACGTCCACGGGGCTTCGTTAGATGTGTTTGGGGAATCCTGTGTTGGAGGATCTCGCCATCAGTGGAAGGAGGGTCGGTTCTACCATGACGTCCCGGCAGGTTTCCTTCAACATGTTGCTGGCGGATCCCTTACCTCGTCATTACCTCATGCTGTAAACCCCCCCTTCTTGCAAACCATGGCGTGATCGCCATCGCCAAGAGCCATACACACGCATTGGAAGACAAATACTGATAACCGTACCAGAGCAATGGCGTCTGTAAATTCTTGTTTGGTGAGCTGAAACCATTTTGCCCTTATCGGTATTAATTAACCAGTTCAGGCGCC
The DNA here is from genome assembly GCF_018991925.1 of Homarus americanus. Lineage (NCBI taxonomy): Eukaryota > Metazoa > Arthropoda > Malacostraca > Decapoda > Nephropidae > Homarus > Homarus americanus. Next base: position 23,961 of record NW_024721596.1, on the reverse strand, counting down.
CACACTCCTGCGCTATGGCTACTTTTTTGTCAGTTTCCTGGAACCTGCAGCAATAGTGCCACGTATGTCGACCCACAGCAGTGCTGCCGATCTGTTATAATGGATCTACAGATCTTAATGCTTCGCTGGTGTCCACTTCCTGTTGCATTCTGGGCTATTATGTGGTCAGTGAGGGCTGCCGTGAGCTTAAGTGAATTTTGATGTTCAGAGTCAGCAATCTCCTCTCTGGATTAGTTAGTCCCATCCCTCCCAGTCTTGGTGGAAGTGCAAGAAGTGTTCTTTCTACTGGGGTTAAGTCATGGTGTTTCACTAGTTTGGGGAAAGAACCCGGCACTAAGTTACTTCTTCAAAGGGTGGAGGAGGGTCGGATCTCAGGGATGGTACGCATCAGGTAGTTCCAACGATGAAGCTCGTAATGTGAATGCCAAGGCCGCATGTGGCTCTGTGTTAGCAATCTCCCGGAAGTAAACATGGATTTCGCTAACCCACTCGTTTACTTTCCCCCTGTACTGGGTCCCGCAAGTCCGTAGTGCCAATTCTGCGCCTAGATGTCTTTGGCCGTCCTTAGTTATTTTGACCTCACTTCATAAAACCTCCACAGCTGATCATAATGATCACAAGCTTCCACGATAAAGGAAAGTTGCTGGCGTTTGGGTCAGACACTGTTTTAATGGACCTCGCGATGTTGCAGGTCCACCACTTTTTGATGTCCTCCACTTTTCCTGCTCCTGTGGTCATCGGCATATGCCCTTGTTTGACCCCAGTTGTTTCATACTTTATTTCTTGTTGGAGCTTTAATGGGCCTATTACATACATTGCCTGCCATTGCAGCAGGGTCTCCTGTTTATTCCTCAGTCGACTGTAAAGAGATGGTATCACCTCGTAGAAATCCTTGTTGTTTACTACGTAGAGGTCTGAAGGATTCTATACGAATTTTCCTTATACATCATAAGCCCTAGGACACTTGATCTTGATGTTGTGCAGTGCCTTGCGGTTAAAGTATGTTGAATGCATTTTTGGAAGCATCCACCAGGAGAGCAGCCTCACAATCACGCTGCTCAAATATACTGGCGTGAATTGTGCCTCCCTGGTATGGTGGCCAGCACACTGTAGGTTCCCTGCTGCCTGCCCTGACATCATCCTTTACCACCTCCATTACCTTTCCGATGATCCGCCTCAACCTTCCCCCCACCCCTATAGGTCTACATCCTGGTTTCTTTTCCAGAGGAATAAGGCGGCAAGTGCATCAAACCTGGAGGGTGATGGCAGCAAGAGGATGCAAGCTTTCTTGCAAATTGGCAATGGCAGTGCAGGATCGCTTGCTGGGGCCAAACTTGTTTGTGCTGAGGATGACTCTCCAACCGTTTGCATCAGACCTGGAAAGGGGCCGGCTCCGCCTCGAGTCTTGGTGCCTTTTTCCTTTCCTCTCTCCTGCCCATTTTCTCGAACAGGACAGCGTTTGGTGAGGATATAAGCACCCTGATGCACCTTCATCTTCGCTTGCAGGGGATGTTCTCTTTCAATAGTTTTAATGTCGCTCTCTTGTGGCATCACTCCACGGAGGAATTCATATGTAGAGAATCTTACCACCGGAGACACTTTTCCCACGCATTTGTTTCAGGTGTCTTGCCACGTCATCAGTGTTTTGCTTTCCGTCATACGTAGATTTTAGTCTCTCCTGTGCTTGCTTCCACACCGAGAGATCATCTGAGCTCAGTCTGCCCACATTATCAACCTTCTCTTCATTGCTGCCACATTTCTTTGTTAAGCAACCTTTGTGTGTGTCCTCTGACAAAATAGATGTGGTATTATTGCCAGTGTTGAAGAGCTAGGGGCGAGGAAGCGGTCTGAAGGTGTAATCAGTCATGAAGTGAGTCATCTCGAATCATTTCTTTGGTGGCCGCACGCTTGGGTGGTTCAAATAAGTTAGCAGGCGACCCTTAGCAATTTCTGGAGTAGGTTTCTTTGACATACGCCGGCATTTTCCATCGACACTTCCATTCCCACTGGGGCAGCTGTCTACCATTCTCCTCAATGGACACCTGCTACTGGGGAGCAGCATTTGTGATACTACATTATCGGGTTGAGTAGACTCACTGCTATCATTTCGGATATCATCAGGTAGATTTGGGTCGGCATTATCCACTGTAACCACCTGTCGGCTCCTGCGACGTGGGTTCCGACACTGGTCTAGCTTCCTGCACAATTCACACATGATGGTTTATTTCTCTTTAAAATACTACTACTACTACTACTAATCTACTAATAATAATAATAATAATAATAATAATAATAATAAACGGTTTATTGAAAAAGTTCTGCAGCTCGAGGGCTGAAAATATACATTGGACATAAATGACTTATTACATACATTGGTTTAACAAAAGCCTTCATTAGAGAAAGGTAAAGGAACATACAGTGAACATACAGTTTAATGTTTAAAGTGGAGGCCACGTAGATCTTGTGCTCTGAGGTATTGAACAGCAGACATGTAGTGTAGTAACTCCCTCAAAGATGGTGTTATGAGGGGCCTGATGATGTAGTAATTCCCTCAGATGGTGTTATGAGGGGCCTGATGTGGTGGAGTAATTCCCTCACAGATGGTGTTATGAGGGACATCACGTGGTGTAGTAGTTCCCTCACAGGTGGTGTTATGAGGGCCTGATGATGTAGTAATTCCTCAGATGGTGTTATGAGGGGCCTGATGATGTAGTAATTCCTCAGATGGTGTTGAGGGGCCTGTGTAGTAGTTCCCTCACAGGTGGTGTGAGGGGCCTGATGATGTAATTCTCAGATGGTGTTATGAGGCCTGATGATGTAGTAATTTCAGATGGTGTTATGAGGGCCTGATGTAAAATCCTACAGATGGTGTTATGAGGGACTCACGTGGTAGTAGTTCCTCAAGGTGGTGAAGTGCTTGATGTGGTGTACACCCTCACAGATGGTGTTATGAGGGACATCACGTGGTGTAGTAGTTCCCTCACAGGTGGTGTTAGTGAAGTGCTTGATGTGGTAATAATTCTCACAGATGGTGTTATGAGGGACATACGTGGTAGTAGTTCCCTCACAGATGGTGTTATGAGGGGCCTGATGATGTAATTCCCCAGATGGTGTTATGAGGGGCCTGATGTGTAATTCACAGAAGAGACATCTGGTGTAGTTCCACAGGTGGTGTTATGAAGTGCTTGATGTGGTGTAATAATTTCACAGATGGTGTTATGAGGGACATCACGTGGTGTAGTAGTTCCCTCACAGGTGGTGTTATGAAGTGCTTGATGTGGTGTACACCTCACAGATGGTGTTATGAGGAATCTCACATGATGCTGTAGCAACTCATTCAATACGTGGTGTGTGTGTGTGTGTGTGTGTGTGTGTGTGTGTGCGTGTGTGTGTGTGTGTGTGTGTGTGTGTGTGTGTGTGTGTGTGTGTGTGTGTGTGTGTGTGTGTGTGTGTGTGTGTGTGTGTGTGTGTGTGTGTGCGTGTGTGCTGTGTGTGTGTGTGTGTGTGTGTGTGTGTGCGTGTGTGTGTGTGTGTGTGTGTGTGTGTGTGTGTGTGTGTGTGTGTGTGTGTGTGCGTGTGTGTGTGTGTGGTGGATATAATAATTAACGGTTTATTGAAAGTTCTGCAGCCCGAAGGCTGAAAATATACATTGGACATAAATGACTTATTACATACATTGGTGGTTAAACAAAAGCCTTCATTAGAGAAAGGTAAAGGAACATACAGATTAATGTAGGATTGTACGTGTTGAACAGCAAACACGTAGTGTAGTAACTACCTCCCAGATAGTGTTAGAGGGACTCACGTGATGTAGTGGTTCCCCAGATGGTGTTAATGAGGGACCTGACGTGGTGTAGTAATTCCCTGCAGATGGTGTTATGAGGCCTCATGGTGTAGTAATTCCTTCACAGATGGTGTTATGAGGGTCCTCACGTGGTAGTAATTCCTCACAGATGGTGTG
>NW_024721596.1:0-15000 GCF_018991925.1 Homarus americanus | reverse complement strand
GTGTGTGTGTGAAATAAGGTAACTGGGTGTGTGTGTGTGTGGAGAGGGGGGCGTACTTCACTCCATATTGCACACAGGTGACCCTCCCCGCAACCTCCCTCCCTCTCTCCCTTCCTCTTCTCCCTTCTCCTTCAGGACACTATGGAGGAGGAGTTCTGGGAAGGGAGGCACTAAGTCTTATACGGTGGAGGAAATATCTTGTTCTAGGCATTAATGTCGCGTCTTGAGTACCGCGTCGAGCCATCCTCCCGACAGCTCTTAAGAACTCAGGCGTGTTGTGTGTGTGTGTGTGTGTGTGTGTGTGTGTGTGTGTGTGTGTGTGTGTGTGTGTGTGTGTGTGTGTTTGGGGATCCTTGATATATATATATACCCCGGTAAAACCTTCCATGCCCCACGTTGACGAGACGGCCATCTTACTAAATGTGAATTATTTCTGTCGGTCCCTATCAAGACCAGCTATCACATGCGGCAGATCGAGAGAGACATGGACGCCGCCCTAGTCTGTGTCTCAAGGTTGAAGATCCCGCAAGAGACTGAGAGGAGAGTCAACCATCTACTGAGGACGGGGCAGCATCTTGATGGGCCGTCACATCAACATGCATGATTTAACCCAATAACCTCACTTGTATCAGCGTATCATAGAGGGGTGGCCAGCGTGATAGCCCAGACACACACACACAGGGGTACAGGACCGTGATGGGTCGACGCCGCTGCTGCTCTCCCTCCACCTGCCAGGAGACTTATGCTGATGAAGCCTTTGGATGCAAATATAGGCGCCGCTTACTGGGAGTTACGGCCGAGGATAAAACCAAATAAGAGAATAAAATTGTGATCGGCAAAGGAAGAGTTGGGAGAAGTGACCAGGCGGCGAGGTTAGGTGCTTGTAAGTCTCCGCCACGGGGGTAGGAGGAGGAAACAGCGAGACACAACTATTTCTGGGGTGAGGGAGATGTAGTGGAGGAGAATACTGATGGATGTTGTGTCAGTATACCATTTGTTTATTCCTGAGAAAATATTGACCTTCACCCCCTCCACCTCCTCCTCCCCCTCCCCCCCGACACACACACTCACAATGAAAACAAACTGACCAATAGTTATTCAGTAAACAAGTATAGTGTATGATGTCATTCTAATAAGTGGCAAAACATCTCTTGACATAATCGACCACAAGTACACAAACAACTCCTGGACTAGTTGACCAAAACACCCTGACCTTTGACCCTTGACCCCAGAACGATATATAAACGTATTGGTCTGGTGTGAACTTTGACACGACGCACCAGGTGACACAACAGGTATGAGGCACTGCTATAAGCGTCACCTTCCACAGTGTCACCAGGGTAATTAGTAGCCACACCTGATGTTGACTTACCTGTGTGATGGTGGGAGAGATGGTGATGTGTGGTGCTGGTTCACACACACACACACGCACGCACACACACACACACACGCACACACACACACGCACACACACACACACACACACACACACACACACACACACACACACACACACACACACACACACACACACACATTGCTCATTGCCTTCAACCCTTGACAAGAAAAATTATGACATGAAAATTAATAAGAAAAAAAATTCACTTGTGTGTGTGTGTGTGTGTGTGTGTGTGTGTGTGTGTGTGTGTGTGTGTGTGTGTGTGTGTGTGTGTGTATGTGTGTGTGTATGTGTGTGTACAGCTTCCAGTAATATATTTTTAGACTGTAAAGGTCAATACGCGAAATTAAACACCTCACCAAAATCGTACAAGAATCGCTTACCTAAAACAACACCAAATTTCCACATCAAAGTTATTAGATACATTTCTTTTTAATTCCTCCTAAAGGTTTATAGATAGAGGCTTGTTAAAGGTTAGGTTAGGTTAGTTAAGGTTATTTTAGCGTGTGATTAGGGTGGTTAATATTGAGGTGCGAGAGTTAGATATAGATAGCTAGACAGATAGATAGATAGGTAGATAGATAGATAGAAAGTCAATCCATAACACTTAAATAATTATTAAAACACTAGAGAGAATAAAATCGTAGTCTACTTTACAATTTACTCACTATTTTGCTGGGGGCAGAAACTGTACATAAAGTCATGGTATTCTGTGGTGTGTGTGTGTGGTGTGTGGGTGTGTGGGTGTGTGGTGTGTGTGGGTGGGGTGTGTGGGTGTGGGTGTGGGGTGTGGGTGTGGGTGTGTGTGGGTGTGGGTGGTGTGTGGTGTGTGGTGTGGGTGTGGGTGGGTGTGTGTGTGTGTGGGTGTGGTGGTGTGGTGTGTGGGTGTGTGGTGTGGGTGTGTGGTGGGTGTGTGGGTGTGGGTGGGTGTGTGGTGTGTGGGTGGGTGTGGGTGTGTGGTGTGTGTGTGTGGGTGTGGGGTGGCTGGTGGGGCTCCCCCCAGGTGGTTTACGGTGAGCAGGGCAGCAGGTGTAATTTTGATGTGTGAGTCAGACACCGGCCTAAGTGGTCACCCGTGCCTTTTGCATATTATGGGTTGTGGCTCTTCCTACCTCCCGCTGCCCTCCTGCCTCTCTTCTTCCTCCTCCTCCTCCCTCCCTCCCTCCTCCCCTCCCTCCCTCCCTCCTCTCTCCTTCCCTCCCGCTCCTGACCCCTGCCCAAGGTACTCCATCAACCCTCTGCTCTCTCCTTCCTTCGCTCCTCCTTCCCTCCCTCCGTCTTTGACCTCTACCCAAAGGTATTCCATCATATCCGTTCCTTACCTTCCTTCCTCCTCCTTCCTCCTTCCCTTCCTCCTTTCTTTCCATCTCTCCGCAACTCCCACCTTCCTCTCTCCCTCACCCCCCGGCCCCCTAGCTCTCCATCATCCCCCCCCCTCCCCCTCCCTTCCTTTCCTTACCAGCCGTATTCAACTCCTCACGCTACCTGCATGACTTTTTCTTAACCTGAATCACAGTCACAACCGGACGCTCTTATAACCGGGCTCTGCTATACCGAATTCTGCTATTACCGGAGTTACTCTTATTATCTGACTTCTGTTTTAACCGGACTAATGTTATAACCGGACTCTCTCTTATAACCGAACCTTTGTTATTACCGGATACTGCTATATTACCGGACTTCTCTTATAATTGGAATCTATGTTATTCAGTAAATTATATTTCAATCAGTAAACATCTGTGTGCGCGTGTGTGTGTGTGAGACATTATTACACACGCACACACACACACACACACACACACACACACACACACTTCACGAGGGTCAGAATATCGCCCTGGGGACACACTAACTAGGTTGTACCATCGGCCACCTGACACGGCGTCTTGGGAGGTGGTGGTGGTGTGAGGGGTTGTGTGAGGGAGGGGAGGTGAGGGAGTGGGGTGGGAGGAGTGGGGTGGGGGAGTGGGGTGGGGAAGGGGAGTGGGGGTGGAAGGGGAAGGGTAGTCTAAGAACTCCTTTGTGTGTTGGGGAGGAGAGATTATTAGTGTTTATTAGCTTTAATCACACTCCACTAATCCACTCCACTAATCCACTGCACTAATCACTACTGCCATCTCACCTAATCACATGTTAATCCTGAGAGAAGTACTAATTAATTGAAGAGTTATCTCCCAGTATCTCTCCCAGGTAAATAGTTCTCTCTCTCTCTCTCTCTCTCTCTCTCTCTCTCTCTCTCTCTCTCTCTCTCTCTCTCTTAGGCTAATTTTTTTCATTTTGGTGGTAAGGTTAATAGAGTTACCTGGAACCTTTGTCTAATTCACCTGAGGATGATAATTAGTTACCTGGGCGATTAGACGGAGGTGACCAAGTGTGATATTTATCCTCTCTCTCTCTCTCTCTCTCTCTCTCTCTCTCTCTCTCTCTCTCTCTCTCTCTCTCTCTCTCTCTCTCTCTCTCTCTCTCAAGACATTCATCATGTTTGTTTTGTTATTATTATTATTATTATTATTATTATTATTATTATTATTATTATTATTATTATTATTATTATTATTATTATTATTATTATTATTATTATTATTATTATTTATTGTTATTATTATTATTATTATTATTATTATTATTATTATTATTATTATTATTATTATTGTTATTATTATTATTATTATTATTATTATTATTATTATTATTTTATTATTATTATTTCAGCTGCTTTGAACTTTTGAAGAAATTATATACAAAACTAAAATACACAAAACACACACACACACACACACACACACACACACACACACACACACACACACACACACACACACACACACACACACACACACACACACACCATTTACCTGATTAAAATGAATTAAGTGAAAAATCCTTCATACCCCAAGATATTAACCGAATACTTTTTCCTCCTCACTAAGAAAAGGACAATGGAAATCGAAGGGAAAAATCGAAGGGAAAAAACCGAAGGGAAAAAAACCGGTGCGTCATCTCTAGTTCGGGTGAAAAATAACATTAAAATCCAAGTTATTTTCATGGTGAGGTTTGAGCGTTTCGAGTGTGTTTGTGTTACATTGTGGAATTCATCGTGTTAAGTGGCAGCAGCTGGTGGGGAGGTGTGTGGGTGGGGTGGGGTGGGGTGGGTGGGTGGGGTGGGTGGGGTTGGGTGGGGTGGGGGGTGGGGTGTGGTGTGTGGGGAATTCTTGGAGAGAGAGAGCAGAGACAGATAGCGTGACAGACTGGAATTAAATTGTATATGTTATGAGTAAGTTAAATTGGGTTAGATTAAGTTATAATTCTTGACTTCTTCACTATTCTTTACCCTCCTTCCCTCTCCTCAGCCCCCCCATTCCCTTCCAACCCCTCCCTCCTCTACCTATCACACCATCCCTCCCTCATTCCTTCACCCCACCCACCCTCCTCCCAAACTATTCTCCTTCATCCCTCAATCTTCCTCTCCTAGCCTCCCTCTCCCCCCTACCCAATCCCTCTCCCCCCCCTCCGAGAGCCGTAAAGTGACCGGTGGGCAGCGTGAGGAGATTCATCATGCCGGTATTGTGCATTAAGCCTCAGTTTACACCCCTCATAAATATGCGCCAAATTGGAGCTTGTAACCCTGGCAATTCTACAGAGTGACTTTTGATGTCCGTGTGTGTGTATATATATGACTATGTGGGGGGGGGGGGTGAGGAGGATAGGGATGGGGGGGGAGAGAAAGGAGAGATATGGGGGAAATGGGCAGGAGGACAAGGAAGAGGAAGGAGAGGGGGAGGAAGGGGTAAGGAGTAGAGGGAGGGAAGGAAGGAGATAATTGACGTATAGTTGAAGAAAAGGAAGAGATGTGTTGAAGGGGGAGAAGATGTTAACGTCTGTGTGTGTGTGTGTGTGTGCGTGTGTGTGTGTGTGTGTGCGTGTGTGTGTGTGTGTGTGCGTGTAATAATTATAATAAACGGTTAATTAATAGAGTTGCAGCCGGTGGCTGAAAATTTACACTTACATTTGATTTAGACATAATGATATAATATGCATTGAATACAGTTACAGGGCTGTACAGTACATAAATCAGGAGTTGGTTATTATTTTAACAATAGATGGGATGGTGCTATTCTTATATCTATCGGTGCGGGCTCTTAAGGGCTGAATTTTGTTGTAGTGGCGGACTGCGCGAGGTGGGTGGGGGGCTGCAGGAGGTGGCGATGACGAGGGTGATGCAATAGTTGGCTGCCAAACCTTTACAGTGCTTGGTGGTGGAGGTCACTGAGGGATGGCATTTCCAGGGTGGAGAGAGCGTTGGTGTAGCCGGAGTAGTCAGCGCCGAGCATGATTCTGCAGGCCCTTTTCTGTACCTTCTCTAGCTGACGTTGTTGGGTGGAGTAGAGGGAAGACGACCAGGCTGGTGACGCATACGTTAGTTTGGGGAGGATAAAGGCGTTGTAGATGGTCCTCAGCTCTGGCGTGGGTGTCCCAAGTGACCTAAGTCGTCGTAGCATGTAGAGACGGTACGAGGCTGCCTTGACTGTGTTATTTACATGAGCCTTCCAGTCAAGTTTGTTGTCTATAGTTACACCCAGGAGTTTGGCAGACTGCACCAGCTGGAGAGGATGGGCACCCACTGTGACTGCTGAGGCTTGCACTGGAGTGGTGACGGTATTGATGTGCATGACTACGGTTTTGGTGTGGTTGATGGTGACCTTGTTCTCCGTAGTCCATGCCTGTAGCCTGTCCAGGGTGCCTTGTAGCGATGAGTAGTCTGGTGCGGTGTTTTCCACTGAAACCCCCACAGTGCAGTCATCCACGTACTTCCACCTGTGAGGAGTGTCCGATAGAGCGTCGATGATCAGGATGAGGAAGCACAGTGGTCGCATCTTGGTCCCCTGGGGAACACCGCAGGTGAGGTGTTGGAATGTGGAGACCAAGCCCTGATACCTCACTGCCTGGCGACGTCTACTCAAGAAATCAGTGAGCCATGAGACCAGGTTGGTGGGCAGCCCTAGTGCAATGGCCTTGTTGATAACAGTGCAGTGATCAACAAGGTCAAAGACCTTCCTGAAGTCAACAAGGGCAACGGCCAGTGATGTGTGTGTGTGTGTGTGTGTGTGTGTGTGTGTATGTGGAAGTTTTTTATAATAATAATAATAACAGCCAAAGGGTTGACCAGAACCAATCAACAGAGATGATGAAAGTTACATAATTGGGATCACTGGTTGAGAAATAATATACAAGTAACATAAGTGATATAATTGTGATATATAATAAATAGGTTGGGAGAAGGTCATACTACAGGGCATTTGAACATAACAATAGAAAAGTAAGGTTGGTTGGGATTGAACACACTGGTTAACTACGAGTTGTTGATAATTTTTACAATGGTTGGGATTGGGCTGTTCTTATAGCGATCAGTACCTGCTCGTATGGGCTGGATGCAGTTGTGGTGTCAAACAGCAATTCTTGGACGAGGGATCTCGGGTGGTAGTAGAAGCCGGAGTCGAGGATGGTGCAGAAGCTTCTCACTAAACTTGCAGATGCGGTCGTGGTGATGGTCAGACAGCCGAGAGGGTCAGTGTGTTGAGCGCTTCTTGATATGTGGAGTAGGAAGGGGAGAGAATAATCTTGCATGCCCTCCTTTATACCTTTTCTAGGTGTTTACGTTGTGTGCCATTTAGGTAGGAAGACCAGGTGGGGGAGGCATAGGTGAGCTCGGGAAGTATGAATGTTGAATAAACACTGAGGAGCTCGGGTGCAGGAACTCCGAGGAACTTGAGTCGGCGGAGGAGGTGGAGACGGAAACTAGTGTGTACTTTCCAATGTATGTATGTAGCAACAGTCACACCAACAGAGGTATAACAGTCCCCTTGTGTGTGTGTTGATAATGTATACACGCTAGTCTGGTGATCTGTGCACATGTATGTATACCTCCCTGAGTGTGTAGTCACTTTTTGTGTGGCGTCAAAAGCTGCTTATAAAAACTTTATATTGATGAAGTACTCTATGTCAGGGTGGATGAGTGTGTGTCTTGTATGTATCTCTGTTTGTATATATTTCTATTATATACTTAGTCCATGTATGTATATGTATCCCCTGTGTGTATATTATACCAGTGTATACTTGGTCCATGTATGTTTGTATGTATGTATACGTGAACCCTGTGTGTGTATATTATGCCTGTGGAGAATTAGCCCATGAATGTAATAGCTGTATGTATGTATGAGTCAGTAAACCATGTAGATATGTATTTATGTATGAGTACTTGTATGTATGTATGTATGTATGTATGTCACCCTTATCATAGCCCACAGCCATTATTAAAATTTAATCATCATACACAGGTGAGATCTCTTTGTTACCTGTACATTAATGAAAGTAATTAATATCATTTAAGTAATTGCCGACCCAAGGTAATATCACCGTGATTAAGTTAAGATCTTTCATCATATTACTAATAAGCTAATTGTGTCGTATCGTCAAGGTGATTAAAGGTAAAGTTCTCAACAGGTAAAGAATTATTATTATTATTATTATTAATGGTTATTTTCTCAACTAAGTGATGTTAAGGTTTGAAAATAATGTAATGGTGAGTCGAATCATTTGTGTATCTTTTAAAATGTGTGTTTGTGTGTTAGTCATTTACGGTAAGGTTTGTGTCGATGGTGTTTTATGAGAGTTTGTGAATAGTGGTTGGTCGTGAATAGTGGTTGGTCGTGAATAGTGGTTGGTCGTGAATAGTGGTTGGTCGTGAATAGTGGTTGGTCGTGAATAGTGGTTGGTCGTGAATAGTGTTTGGTCGTGAATAGTGGTTGGTCATGAATAGTGGTTGGTCGAATAGTGGTTAATGAATAGGATTGATCGTGAATAGTGGTTGATCGTGAATAGTGGATGGTCGTAAATAGGTTGGTCGTGAATAGTGGTTGGTCGTGAATAGTGGTTGGTCGTGAATAGTGTTTGGTCGTGAATAGTGGTTGGTCGTTAATAGTGGTTGGTCGAATAGTGGTTGGTCGTTGGCTAGTGGCTCTTATGGTCGTGAATAGTGGTTGGTCGTGAATAGTGGATGGTCGTTAATAGTGGCTCATGGTCGTGAATAGTGGTTGGTCGTGAATAGTGGTTGGTCGTTACTAGTGGCTCTCATGGTCGCATAGGGTTGGTCGAATAGTGGCGATCGTAATAGTGGTTGGTCGTAAATAGTGGCTGGTCGTTAATATGGCTCTCGTGGTCGCGTGAATAGTGGTTGGTCGTAATATGGTTATCGTTAATAGTGGCCTCATGGTCGTGAATAGTGGTTGGTCGTTAATAGTGGCTCTCATGGTCGTGAATAGTGGTTGGTCGTTAATAGTGGCTCTCATGGTCGTGAATAGTGGTTGGTCGTTAATAGTGGCTCTCATGGTCGTGAATAGTGGCAGGGAGCGTCGGACAGGGCGATAAACATGAATCAGTATTAATAACGAAGGAAGGTTGACAAAACAGGAAACTGAGGCTCTCACTTCACGACGTAAACAACAACACGCCAGGTGCCATAATTTGTTTATTTGTTATCAATTAACACTGTCCATCACCCCTAATTTATTGCACCTGAAGATTAATTAACCTAACACTTCACCTGAACACTGTCCATCACCCCTAATTTATTGCACCTGAAGATTAATTAACCTAACACTTCACCTGAACACTGTCCATCACCCCTAATTTATTTCACCTGAAGATTAATTAACCTAACACTTCACCTGAACACTGTCCATCACCCCTAGTTTATTTCACCTGAAGATTAATTAACCTAACACTAAGTTAACATATCTTATTATACTGTACTAACCATCTCACTAACTTACCCAAATCAACCTAACCCCAACCCTAACCCTAGTAACCTAAACCACCTAAATCATCAGGTGACCCCGTAAACAAAATGGCTTCTGTGTGGGTCATATATAAATATAAATATAAATATTATTATTATTTATTATGTATATAATTACTATTATTATTACTATTATTTTTATTATTATTATTATTGTTGTTGTTTGTTATTATTATAAATTATTATTATTAAATTATTATCATTATTAAATTATTATTATTACTATTATTATTATTAATTATTATTATTATTATTGTTATTATTATTATTGTTATTATTATTATTATTATTATTATTATTATTGTTATTATTATTATTGTTATTATTATTTTATTGTTATTATTATTAATATTATTGTTATTATTATTATTATTGTTATTATTGTTATTATTATTATTATTATTATTATTATTGTTGCTGTTGTTATTGTTATTATTAGACGCTAAATAACGATACTGGGTGTGGTAAACGTGTGTGTGTGTGTGAGGATAGATGGAAACAATGGCGCACTGATCGGAGTTAATTTTACCAACGTAACATTGAGAATATTCAGCAGGAAGTTTAGACGAGGTTTCAGTCTACCAGTGAGAGAGAGTTCAAGGAAATCTCTACCTTACACTACAGGTCATTAAGGTCAATAGTTGTGATTACTCGTGGTGCGAACGGAAGTCCTTCTAGCACGGGAAGTTGTCAATAGCACGGCTGGCGTCACCAAACAGTCGGGCCCATAAGGTGTTTTATACGGTACACATAGAGACGAAAATCCCCTTAACGGTGTGTAAAAATTCCACTCTTATGAACTTCCCCGCGTTATGACAGCTTTATCTTCCCCCCGGCGACACAAACTCCCTTATATTCAATGGGGCAAAAACATATTATTGAATGAATTATGTAGAGGATGGTCCAATCACAATAAACGTCAGAGATGGCTACCGTACGTCTTGATTACGGCGACATTACTGCCCCAAGTCCCAGCCAGGTTCATAAATGGGCGGCGTGTGGTGGGTGGGTGGGGTGTGGGTGGTGATGGGTTTTAGCGTTTCACATTGTTGTTCTGGTGGTGGTGGTGGGAGGTACACACACACACACACACACACACACACACACACACACACACACACACATACCAACGCAAGATATTCGAATTTTATAGAATCTTAATCGTATTTCGTAATGATGATAATGGTTGAGTTGATTAATACGGTAGAAAGACACGGTGGTAACTCAACAGTGTGTGTGGGCGAAAGATTGGGTTCCCGTCCGTCTGAACACTACAACACACGTACGGCAACTCGGAGACATATAAATCCACAACAACAACTACAACAACAACTATAACAACAACAACTACAACAACAACAACAACTACAACTACAACTATAACAGCAACAACAATACCTACAGCAACAATAACAATAACCACAACAACAACAACAAATAACTACAACAATAACTACAACAACAACAACAACTACAACAACTACAACAACAACAAATAACAACAACAACAACTACAACAAATAAATAACTAACAATAACAATCACAACAATAAATTATAATAACTACAACAATAACAATAACTACAAATAACAATAAATAACAACAATAATAACTACAAATAACAATAATTACAATAACAACAACAATAACTACAAATAACAAATAATTACAACAATAACTATAATAACTACAAATAATAAATAACAACTACAATAAATAATTATAATAGTAAATAACAAATAAATTATAATAACAACAATAACTATAACAACAACAATACAATAATTACAATAATAACAATAACTACAACAACTACAATAACAATAAATAACAAATAAATAAATAAATAAACAAATAAATAAACAACAAATTACAACAACAAATAACAATAAAAGCAATAACACAACAATAAATAAATAACAACAACAACAATAACAACAATAACTACAAATAACAATAATCATAACAACAATTATAACAAATAAATAAATAACAACAACAATAAATAACAATAACTACAACAATTACAAATAAATAAATAACAACTACAATAATAACAATAAATAAAATAATAACAATAACAAATAACAATAACTAACTAACAACTATAACAACAACAATAACAACAATAAATAAATAACTACAACAATTAATAAATAACAACAACAACAACAACAACAACAACAATTACAAATAAATAACTACAAATAACTACAACAACAACAACAAACAACAACAACAAATACAATAACAACAACAACAACTACAACAACAATAAATAACAACAAATTAAATAACTACAACAACAACAACAACAACAACAAATAATAATAATAACAACAATAACTACAACAACAATTCATAACAATAAATAAATTACAATAACAAATAACAATTACAATAACAATAATTATAACAACAACTACAATAACAAATAAATAACAATAACTACAATAACAATATAATAAATAAATAACTACAACAACAATAACTACAACAATAACAATATAACAATAACAACTACAATAAAACAATAAATATAATAATAACAATAATTAACAACAACAATAAATAACTATAAACAATAA
This sequence comes from Homarus americanus, assembly GCF_018991925.1. Lineage (NCBI taxonomy): Eukaryota > Metazoa > Arthropoda > Malacostraca > Decapoda > Nephropidae > Homarus > Homarus americanus. The sequence goes on along the minus strand of NW_024721596.1, from coordinate 3,157 downwards.
CTACAATAACAACTACAATAACAACTATAATAACTACAATAATAAATAAATAAATAAACTACAAATAATAAATAACTACAAATAAACAACTACAATAATAACAACAACAACAACAACAAATAACAACAATTACAATCAAAAGCAACAACAACAACTACAAATAACAACTATAACAACAATAACTACAACAACAATAACAACTACAAATAACAACAATCAAAATAACAATAACTATAACAAATAAATAACTACAAATAACAACAATACATAACAACAACAATAAACAACAACAACAAATAAATAATTACAACAACAACTACAATAAATAATAACTACAAATAAATAACTAAACAATAACTATAATAACTAATAAATAAATAAATAAACAATAACAATAACTACAACATAACAATTACAATAACAACTACAATAACAATTACAACAACAATTAATAACAACTACAACACATAATAAATAACAAATAAACTACAACTACAACAACAACAATTACAACAACAATTAACAAATAACTATAATAAATGTATAAATAAATAACTACAAATAAAATTAAATAACAACTACAATAACAACAAATAATAACAAATAAACAACAAAATAACTATAATAAATTACAACAACAATAATAAACTACAACAATAACATACAATAAATAACAATAAATAACAACAATAATAACATAATAACAACAACAACAATAAATAATTATAATAACTACAATTACAATAACAACAACTAACAACAACAACTACAATAACAACAACTATAACAACTACAACAATAACAAATACTCAACAACAATTAAATAACAACAATAAATACCATAAATTACAACAATAACAATTAACAACAACAATTACAACAACAATTACAATAAATAACAACAATTATAACAACAACAACTACAACAACAAATAACAAAAACAAAACAACAACAAAATCACAACAACAACAACAATAACATAAAACTACAACAAATAACCATAACAACAACTACAACAACAACAACAAAACAACTACAACAAACAACAACAACAACAACAACTATAAATAACTACACAACAACAACTACAACAACAACACAACAACAACAACAAATAAACAACAATTACAACAATAAACAACTACAACAACAAATAACTATAACAACAAACAACTACAACAACAAATACAATATAAATAAATAACTATAACAACTACAACAACAACAAATAACTATAACAACAACTACTACAACAACAACAACAACTTAAATCACAACAAATAAACAACAACAACCATAACAACAACAAACTACAAAAAACAACCACAACAACAACAACAACCAACAACAACTATAACAACAACAACTACAACAACAAATAAACAAATAACAAACAACCAAATAACTACAACCACAACTACAACAACAAATTTAAAACAACAACTCCAAACAACAAACTACAACAACAACAACAACAACAACAACAACTACATAACAACAACTAAACAAATAAATTTACAAACAACTACAAACAACAACAACAACAACAACAACAACAACAACTACAAAATAAACAACTATAACAACAACAACTACAAACAACAACAACAACAACAACAACAACAAATCACAACAAATAACTACAATACAACAACAAATAAATAAACAATAACAATAAAAAAATAAATAAATAATATAAACAACAACTACAACAAAACAATTACAACAACAACATAAATAACTACAAATAACAAATAAATAAATAACTATAACAACAACAACTACAAACAACAAATAACAACAACAACAACAATAACAACAACTACAACCAAATAAACAAATAAATAACTATAACAACAAATAACTACAAATAAACAACAATTATAAATAAATAACAACTACAACAACAACAACAACAACAACTACAACTACAACAACAACCACAACTACAACAACAAATAAATAACTACAACAACAAATAACCACAACAACAACTACAACTACAACAACAAATAAATAACAACAAATAACAACTACAAAATAAACAGCAACTACAATAAATAACTACAACAACAAATAACTACAACTACAAATAACAAATAAACAATCAACAAATAAATAACTACAACAAACAACTACAACAACAAATAAACAAATAAACTACAACAACAACAATAACAACAACTACAACAACAACACAAACAACAACAACTACAAACAACAACAACAAATAAATAATACAACAACAACAACTACAACAACAACTACAACCACAACAACAACAACTACAATACAACAACAACAACAAATAACCAAATAAATAACAAATAAACAACAACAAATAACAACTACAACAACAACAACTACAAATAAATAAATAACTATAACAACAACAACTAACAACAACAACAACAACAACAAATAAACAAATAACCACAACAACAACAACAACTACAACAACAACAACTATAAATAACAACAACTACAACAACAACAAACTACAACAAATAAATTATACCAACAACAACTACAACAACAACTATAAATAACAACAACCAACAAATAAATAAACACAACAACAACAACAACAACAACAACCAAACAACAACAACAACTACAACAACAAATAAATATAACAACAACAACTACAACAAATAACAACTACAACAAATAACTAAACAACTACAACAACAACAACAACAAAATAAAATAACAACAATTAAAATAACAACAACAAACAACAACTATAACAACAAATCAACAACAACAACAATAAACAACTACAAACACAACTACAAATAAATATAACAACTACAACAAATAAATACAACAACAACAAACAATAACAAATAACTACAACAACTACAACAACAACTACAAATAAATAACCACAACATCAACAACAACTACAACAACTACAACAAATAACAGCTAAACAACAACTACAAATAAATAACATAACAAACAACAATTAAACAAATAACTACAACAACAACTACAAATAAATAACTATAAATACACAACAATAAATACAAACAACAACTACAACAACTATAACAACAACAACAACAACTACAACAACTACAACAACAACAACTACAACAACAAATAAATACAAATAAATAACTACAAATAAACATAAATAAAACAACAACT
>NW_024721595.1:0-18798 GCF_018991925.1 Homarus americanus | reverse complement strand
GAATGTAGGATTACAAAAATGGGAAATATCTACTTTCCGGGAAAGTTGGTTATCTACTTTCCCGAAAAGTAGATAGCTTTTCTACTTTTCGGGAAAGTAGATCATCGACTTTTTGGGGAAGTAGATTTTCGAATTTGGGGGGAAATATTACGTAATTTTGCGAAGTAGATTATCATAGAAAACGGGAAATTTGTATCATAAAAAATGGGAAATATCTACTTTCCGGGAAAGTTGGTTATCTACTTTCCCGAAAAGTAGATAGATTTTCTACTTTTCGTGAAAGTAGATTATCGACATTTCGGGGAAGTAGATTTTCGAATTTTGTGGGAAATATTACCTAATTTTGCGAAGTAGATTATCATAGAAAACGGGAAATTTGTATCATAAAAAATGGGAAATATCTACTTTCCGGGAAAGTTGGTTATCTACTTCCCGAAAAGTAGATAGATTTTCTACTTTTCGGGAAAGTAGATTATCGACTTTTTGGGGAAGTAGATTTTCGAATTTTGGGGGAAATATTACCTAATTTTGCGAAGTAGATTATCATAGAAAACGGGAAATTTGTATCATAAAAAATGGGAAATATCTACTTTCCGGGAAAGTTGGTTATCTACTTTCCCGAAAAGTAGATAGATTTTCTACTTTTCGTGAAAGTAGATTATCGACTTTTCGGGGAAGAAGATTTTCGAATTTTGGGGGAAATATTACCTAATTTTGCGAAGTAGTTTATCATAGAAAACGGAAAATATGTATCATAAAAAATGGGAAATATCTACTTTCCGGGAAAGTTGGTTATCTACTTTCCCGAAAAGTAGATAGATTTTCTACTTTTCGTGAAAGTAGATTATCGACTTTTCGGGGAAGTAGATTTTCGAATTTTGTGGGAAATATTACCTAATTTTGCGAAGTAGATTATCATAGAAAACGGGAAATTTGTATCATAAAAAATGGGAAATATCTACTTTCCGGGAAAGTTGGTTATCTACTTTCCCGAAAAGTAGCTAGATTTTCTACTTTTCGTGAATGTAGATTATCGACTTTTCGGGGAAGTAGATTTTCGAATTTTGTGGGAACTATTACCTAATTTTGCGAAGTAGATTATCATAGAAAACGGGAAATTTGTATCATAAAAAATGGGAAATATCTACTTTCCGGGAAAGTTGGTTATCTACTTTCCCGAAAAGTAGATAGATTTTCTACTTTTCGGGAAAGTAGATTATCGACTTTTTGGGGAAGAAGATTTTCGAATTTTGGGGGAAATATTACCTAATTTTGCGAAGTAGATTATCATAGAAAACGGAAAATTTGTATCATAAAAAATGGGAAATATCTACTTTCCGGGAAAGTTGGTTATCTACTTTCCCGAAAAGTAGATAGATTTTCTACTTTTCGTGAGAGTAGATTACGCACTTTTCGGGGATGTAGATTTTCATAATTTTGTGGGAAATATTACCTAATTTTGCGAAGTAGATTATCATAAACGGGAAATTTGTATCATAAAAAATGGGAAATATCTACTTTCCGGGAAAGTTGGTTATCTACTTTCTCGAAAAGTAGATAGATTTTCTACTTTTCGTGAAAGTAGATTATCGACTTTTCGGGGAAGAAGATTTTCGAATTTTGGGGGAAATATTACCTAATTTTGCGAAGTAGATTATCATAGAAAACGGGAAATTTGTATCATAAAAAATGGGAAATATCTACTTTCCGGGAAAGTTGGTTATCTACTTTCCCGAAAAGTAGATAGATTTTCTACTTTTCGTGAAAGTAGATTACGCACTTTTTGGGGAAGTAGATTTTCATAATTTTGTGGGAAATATTACTAATTTTTGCGAAGTAGATTATCATAGTAAACGGGAAATTTGTATCATAAAAAATGGGAAATATCTACTTTCCGGGAAAGTTGGTTATCTACTTTTCCGAAAAGTAGATAGATTTTCTACTTTTCGTGAAAGTAGATTATAGACTTTTCGGGGAAGTAGATTTTCGAATTATGTGGGAACTATTACCTAATTTTGCGAAGTAGATTATCATAGAAAACGGGAAATTTATATCATAAAAAATGGGAAATATCTACTTTCCGGGAAAGTTGGTTATCCACTTCCCGAAAAGTAGATAGATTTTCTACTTTTCGGGAAAGTAGATTATCAACTTTTTGGGGAAGAAGATTTTCGAATTTTGGGGGAAATATTACCTAATTTTGCGAAGTAGATTATCATAGAAAAAGGGAAATTTGTATCATAAAAAATGGGAAATATCTACCTTTCCTTGAAAGTTGGTTTTCCTACTTTCCCGAAAAGTAGATATATTTTTATTTCTTTGTGCGGAAATAGTCACTTTTTCACGGAAAACGCCAAATTTCTTTTCAAAACACTGTTTTGTAATCAATTTTACTTCTTTTCAACGATAAGGCCTGTTTTCTGTTTAAAACGTTGTTTTGAAGTTAGTTTACTTCTTTTCACACAAAACACTTTTAGATGAAAAACAGTGTATCTTAGTTGGTTTTACTTCTTTCACGGAAAACTTACTTTTAATTGAAACACTGTGCATTTCTGTTAGGTGTACTTTTTTAAACCGGGAAATAGATTTTCGAATTTTGGGGGAAATATTACCTAATTTCCGAAGTAGATTATCATAGAAAACGGGAAATTTGTATCATTAAAAATGGGAAATATATACTTTCCGGGAAAGTTGGTTATCTACTTTCCCGAAAAGTAGATAGATTTTCTACTTTTCGTGAAAGTAGATTACGCACTTTTTGGGGGAGTAGATTTTCATAATTTTGTGGGAAATATTACCTAATTTTGCGAAGTAGATTATCATAGAAAACGGGAAATTTGTATCATAAAAAATGGGAAATATCTACTTTCCGGGAAAGTTGGTTATCTACTTTCCCGAAAAGTAGATAGATTTTCTACTTTTCGGGAAAGTAGATTATCGACTTTTCGGGGAAGAAGATTTTCGAATTTTGGGGGAAATATTACCTAATTTTGCGAAGTAGATTATCATAGAAAACGGGAAATTTGTATCATAAAAAAAATACCACCTTTCCTGAAAGTTGGTTACCCACTTCCCGAAAAAGTAGATAGATTTTCTACTCGTGAAAGACAATTATCGACTTTTCGGAAGCAGATTCGAATTAAAATACACCCAATTTTGCCAAGCAGATTACACAGAAAACAAATTGTATCATAAAAAATGGGAAATATCTACTTTCCAAAAGTTATTATTCCTCGAAAAGTAGATAGATTTTCACTTCAGAAAGTAGATTACCGACTTTTCGGGAAGAAGATTCAACTCGTGAAAAATACCAACTTTTATGCAAGAGATTACCATAGAAAACGGGAAATTTGAACATAAAAAATGGGAAAATATCAACTCCGGAAAGTTATTATCCACTTCCCGAAAAGTAGATAGATTAACTTTCGTAGCAGACACCGACTTCGAAGAAGATTTTTCAAGGAAACAACCTAATTCTACGAAGTAGACTATCATAGAAACGGAAATTTGTATCATAAAAAATTGGAAATATCTACTTCCGGAAAGTTATATTCATTTCAGAAAAGTAGACAGATTTTCTACTTTTCAAGTAGATTATCGACTTTGGGAAGTAGATTGAATTTTCGGGAAATATTACCTAATTTACGAAGCAGATTATCATAGAAAACGGGAAATTTGTATCATAAAAATGGGGAAATATCTACTTTCCGAAAGTTGGTTATCTATTTTCCCGAAAAGTAGATAGATTTTCACTTTCGGAAAGTAGACTTATCGACTTTTCAAAGTAGATTTTCGAATTTTGGGGAAATATTACCTAATTTTGCGAAGTAGATTATCTTAGAAAACGGGAAATTTGTATCATAAAAAATGGAAATACTTTCCGGGAAAGTTGGTTATCCACTCCCGAAAATGATAGATTTTCACTTTTCGGGAAAGTAGATTATCGACTTTTGGGGAAGTAGATTTTGAATTTTGGGGAAATATTACCTAATTTTGCAAAGTAGATTATCATAGAAAACGGGAAATTTGTATCATAAAAATGGGAAATATCTACTTTCCGAAAGTTGGTTTTCCTACTTTCCCGAAAAGTAGATATATTTTACTTTTTGGGAAATAGATTATCACGTTTCGGGGAATAGATTTTCGAATTTTGGGGAAATATTACCTAATTTGTATCATAAAAATGGGAAATATTCACTTTCTGGGAATTGAGTTATCATTTTCCCGAAATTAGATAGATTTTCTAGTTTTCGGGGAAGTAGATTATCGACTTTTCGGGGAGTAGATTTTCGAATTTTGGGAAATATTACCTAATTATATGAAGTAGATTATCATAGTAAACGGAAATTTGTACCAATAAAAATGGAAATATCTACTGGGAAAGTTGGTTATCTAATTTTGAAAAGTAGATAGATTTATTTTTTGCGGAAAACACTCACTTTAGATGAAACCAGTGTTTTAGTTAGTTTTCACTTCTTTTGACGATAAACATCACTATTTGATGAAATGAAATGCATTAATCAGTAAGTACTTTTTTCAGAAAACGCCTAATTTCTTTCAAAAACACTGTTTTGTAACTATCATACTTCTTTTCAACGACAAGGCCTGTTTCTGTTTAAAACGAAGTTTTAAGGGTTTTATTTCTTTTCACAAAAAACACTTTTTAGATGAAAAACAGTGATCATAGTTAGTTTTCTCTCTTTCACGGAAACTTACTTTTAAGGAAACACAGTATTTGTTATTAGTTTACTTTTTACGGAAATAGATTTTCGAATTTTGGGGAAAATAATTTCTTTTGCGAAGTTGATTATCATAGAAAAGCAGAAATATTTTATCATAATGGGAAATATTCACTTTCCGAGAAAGAGTTATCTACTTTTCCCGAAATTAGATATTTTCTAGTTTTCGGAAAGTAGATTATCGCCTTTGGGGAGTAGATTTTGAATTTCGGGAAATATTACCTAATTTACGAAGTAGATTATCATAGTAAAGGGAAATTTGTATCATAAAAAATGGGAAATATCTACTTTCCGGGAAAGTTGGTTATCTACTTCCGAAAAGTAGATATATTTTCTAATTTTTCGGGAAAGTAGATTATCGATTTCGGGGGAGTAGATTGAATTTTAGGGAAATATTACCTAATTTTACAGCGAGATTATCATAGAAACGGAAATTTGTATCATGAAAAATGGGAAATATCTACTTTCCTGAAAGTTGTTATCTATTTTCCCGAAAAGTAGATAGATTTTCTACTGTGAAAGTAGACTATCGACTTCGGAAGTAGATTTTCGAATTTTGGGGAAATATTACCTAATCAAAGTAGATTATCACAGAAAACGGAAATTTGTATCATAAAAAATGGGAATATTCACTTTCCGAAAGTTGTTTTCACTTTCCCGAAAAGTACATAGATTTTTACTTCTCGGGAAAGTAGATTATCGACGTTTCGGAATGATTTTCGAATTTTGGGGAATATTACCTAATTTTGCGAAGTAGATTATCATAGAAAACGGGAAATTTTTATCATAAAAATGGGAAATATCTACTTTCCGAGAAAGTTGTTATCTACTTTTCCCGAAATTAGATATTTTCAGTTGGGAAAGTAGATTATCGCCTTTTCGGGGGAGATTTTCGAATTTTCGGGGAAATATTACCTAATTTACGAAGTAGATTATCATAGTAAACGGGAAATTTGTATCATTAAAAATGGAAATATCTACTTTCCGGGAAGTTGGTTATCTACTTTCCCGAAAAGTAGATAGATTTTCTACTTTTCGAAAGTAGACTTATCGACGTTTGGGAAGTAGATTTTCGAATTTTGGGGAAATATTACCTAATTTTACGAAGTAGATTATCATAGAAAACGGAATTTGTATCATAAAAATGGGAAATATCTACTGTCCGGGAAAGTTGGTTATCTACTTCCCGAAAAGTAGATAGATTTCTACTTTTCGTGAAAGCAGATTATCGACGTTTCGGGGAAGTAGATTTTCGAATTTTGGGGAATATACCTAATTTTTTGCGAAGTAGATTATCACAGAAAACGGAAATTTATAACATGAAAAAAATATCTACTTTCCGGGAAAGTTGGTTATCTATTTTCCCGAAAACGTAGATAGATTTTTATTTTTTGCGAAAACACTCACTTTAGATGAAAAACAGTGCATTTAGTTAGTTTACTTTTTTTCACGATAAACGCTCACTTTTTGATGGAAAAGAAATGCATTTAATCAGTTTTACTTTTTTTTTCACGGAAAACGCGCAATTTCTTTTCAAAACACTGTTTTGTAATCAATTATACTCTTTTTCAACGACAAGGCCTGTTTTCTGTTTAAAACGTAGTTTTAAGTTAGTTTTACTTCTTTCAAAAAACACTTTTAGATGAAAAACAGTGTATCTTAGTTAGTTTTACCCTCTTTAACGAAAAACTTACTTTTAATTGAAACAGTGTTTTCGTAGGGTTTACTTCGTTTAACGAATAGATTTTCGAGTTTTGGAAATATTACGTAATTTTATGAAGTAGAACATCATAGAAAACCGAAATCTGTGTCATAAAAGGAAATATCTACTAGGAAAGTTGGTTATCTATTTTCCCGAAAAGTTATAGATTTTTATTTCTTTTTGCGGAAAATACCCAATTTTTAGATAAAACAGTGTTTAGTTAGATTTACTTCTTTTCACGAAAAACACTCACTTTTTGATGAAAAAGAAATGCATTTAATCAGTTTTACTTTTTTCACGGAAAACGCGTAATTTTCTTTCAAAAACACTGTTTTGTAATCAATATACTTTTTCAACGACAAGGCCTGTTTTCTGTTTAAAACGTAGTTTTGAAGTTAGTTTTACTTCTTTTCACAGAAAAACACTCTTTAGATGAAAAACAGTGTATCTTAGTTAGTTTTACCTCTTCACTGAAAACTTACTTTAATTGAAACACAGTGTAATTCTGTTAGGTTTACTTTTTACGGGGAAGAAGGTTTTTGAATTTTGGGGAAATATTACGTAATTTTGCGAAGTAGATTATCATAGAAAACGGAAATTAAATAAAAATGAAAATCCACTTTCGAAATAGATATCACTTTCCCGAAAAGTAGATAGATTTTCTACTTTTCAAGTAGATTATCGACTTCTTCGGGGAAGCATTTTCGAATTTGGGGAAATATTACCTAATTTTGCGAAGTAGATTATCACAGAAAACGGAAATTTGTATCATAAAAATGTAGGATCACGTCCTGGGAAGAGGATTCTTACTTTCCGAAAAGTAGATAAATTTTCACTTCTCGGGAAATTAGATTATCGACTCTTTCGGTGAAGTAGATTGATTTTGGGGGAAATATTACCTATTTTAAGTAAAGAAGATCATAGAAAACGGGAAACTTGTATCATAAAAATGGGAATATCTCACTTCCGGGAAAGTTGCTATCTAATTTCCGAAAAGTAGAGATTTTATTTCGGGAAAACACTCACTTTTAGATGAAAAACATGTATTTAGTTTGTTTTACTTTTTTTGATAAACACTCACTTTTTGATGAAAAGAAATGCATTTATTCAGTTTTACTTTTTACAGAAAACGCCCATTTTTTTTCAAAAACACTGTTTTGTAATCAATTATACTTTTTTCAACGACAAGGCGTTATGTTTAAAACGTAGTTTTAGTTAGTTTTACTTCTTTTTCACAGAAAACAATTGATGAAAAACAGTGTATCTTATAGGTTTTAAACCCTTTCACGGAAACTTACTTTTAATTAAAACACAGTGTATTTCTGTTAGGTTTACTTTTTTACGGGGAAGTAGATTTTCGAATTTTGGGAAATATACACTAATTTTGCTAAGTGCAGTGTTCCACGTGATTATATATATAAATGCTACTCGGCACAGAAGTGTACAGGTTGCTACTGGCACAGTAGCTTAGATACATAACCCACACTAAGATACACTGTTTTTATCTAGAAGTTTGTGAAAAGAAGTAAAACTACAAACTACGTTTTAAACAGAACACGCCTTATCGTTGAAAAAGAAGTATAATTGATTACAAAACAGTGTTTTGAAAAAATTGGGCGTTTTCCGTGTAAGTAAAACTGATTAAATGCATTTCTTTTCATCAAAAGTGAGTGTTTATCGTGAAAGACGTAAAACTAACTATATACACTGTTTTTCATCTAAAGTGAGTGTTTTACGCAAAGGAAATAAAAAATCTATCTATCTTTCGGGAATTAAATAACCAACCCGGAAAGTAGATATTCATTTTTATGATACAAATTTCCGTTTTCTATGATAATCTACTTCGCAAAATTAGGTAATATTTCCAAAATTCGAAATCTACTTCCCCGTAAAAAGTAAACCTAACAGAAATACACTGTGTTTTAATTAAAAGTAAGTTTCCGTGAAAGGTAAAACTAACTAAGATACACTGTTTTTTCTAAATTGTTTTCTGTGAAAAAAGTAAAACTAATTTCAAAACTACGTTTTAAACATAAAACACGCCTTGTCGTTGAAAAGAAGTATAATTGATTACAAAACAGTGTTTTGAAAAAAAATTGGGCGTTTTTCTGTAAAAAGTAAAACTGAATAATGCATTTCTTTTCATCAAAAGTGAGTGTTTATCAAAAAAGTAAAACAACTAAATACACTGTTTTTCATCTAAAAGTGAGAGTTTTTCGCAAAAGAAATAAAAATCTATCTACTTTTCGGAAATTAGATAACCAACTTTCCCGGGCGTAGATATTTCCTTTTTATGATACAAGTTTCCGTTTTCTATGATCTTCTACTTCGCAAAATAAGGTAATATTTCCCCCAAAATTCGATAATCCTCTTCACCCGAAAATCGTTAATCTAATTTCCAGTAAGTATCTACTACTTTCGGAAATTAAATAACTTTCCCGGAAAGTAGATATTTCCCATTTTTATGATACAAATTTCCGTTTTTATGATAATCTACATCAGACATGCTATAATAATATGTAGTAATACAGACATGTGAATAAATGGTACAATGAATGGTAACAAGAGTCCTGGTGTCAGGCGTGTTCACATATCTTGGTATGTACATATCTATACAAATGAAAATAGGCATTAGACATAGCATGGACATCAGACATGCTATAATAATATGTAATATACAGACATGTGAATAAATGGTCAATGAATGGTAACAAGACTCCTGGTGTCAGGCGTGTTCACATATCTTGGTATGTACATATCTATACAAACACAACTTTCCTACAATACAACACAATACAACTCTCCTACAATACAACACAACACAACTCTCCCTACAGTACAACACAACTAACTCTCCTACAATACAACACAACACAACTCTCCCTACAGTCAAACACAGCTCAACAAAACTCTCCTACAATACTACACAACACAACTCTCCTACAATAATACACAACACAACTCTCCTACAACACAACACAACATAGCTCTCCTACAATACTACATAACACATCTCTCCTAATACAACACAACACAATCTCCTACAATACCAACAAGCACAACTCTCCCTACAACACAACACAACATCTCGCTACAGTACAACACAACATAACAAAACTCTCCCTACAATACTACAACACAACTCCCTACAATACTACACAACAACTCCACAATACAACACAACACAACTCCCTACACAACAAAACACAACACAACTCTCCCTACAATACTACACAACACAACTCTCTCTACAATACTACACAACACAACTCTCCTACAACACAACACATCACAACTCTCCCTACAATACTACACAACTAGCTCTCTAAACAACACAACACAACCTACACTCCTATTACACAACACAACACTCCTCCACAGTACAACACAACACAACTCTCCTAATACAACACAACACAACTCTCCTACAGTCAACACAACACAACAAAACTCTACCTACAATACTACACAACACAACTCTCCCTACAATACTGCACAACACATCTCCCTACAATACAACAACACAACTCTCCCTGCACAACTTCTCTCACAACACAACTCTCCTAATACAGCCAACCCAGCTCTCCCTACAATAGAACACAACACAACTCTCCTACAATACTACACAACACAACTCTCCCCTACCAAAACACAACAACTCTCACTACAATACAACACAACACAACTCTCCCACAATACAACACAACACAGCTGCCTGCAATGCAACCACAACTCTCTACTGCAATACAACACAACACAACTCTCTCCCTACAATACAACCTGGCCAACACAACTCTCCCTACAGCACAACTAGCCCAACTCTCCCTAATTATACAAAACAACTCTCCCTACAATGACACAACACAACTCCCTCCACAACACAACACAACTCTCTCCCTACAATACAACCGACACTCTCTTCCTACAATTCAAAAAATTCTCCGTGCAATACTACACAACACAACTCACTACAATACAACTCAACACAACTATCCCTACAGTACAACTAACACAACACAAACTCTCCCTAAAATACTACACAACACAACTCCACAATACAACACAATACAACTCTCCTACAATACAACACAACACAACTCTCCCTACAATACAACACAACACAACTCCTACAATACAACAACACAACTCTCCCTACAACACAACACAACACAACTCGCTACAGTACAACACAACACAGAAAACTCTCCCTACAATGCTACACAACACAGCTCTCCCTGTACTACACAGCACAACTCTCCTACAATACAACACAACAACTCCCTGCAACAAAACCTCTCTCCTACAATACTACACAACACAGCTCTCCCTGCAATGCTACACAGCTCTCCCTCACAACACAACACAGCTCTCCCCTGTGCTACACAACACAACTCTCCCTACAATACAACACAACACAACTCTCCCTACAACCTGCACAACACAACTCTCCCTACAATACTACACAACTAGCTCTCCTACAATACAACACAACACAACTCCCTACAATACAACACAACACAACTCCTACAACACAACACAAGCACAACTCCCTACAATACTACACAACACAACTCTCTCTACAATACAACACAACACAACTCTCCCTACAACACAACACAACTCTCCTACAATACTACACAACACACTCTCCCTACAATACAACACAACACAACTCTCTCTACAACCTGACACAACACAACACAACTCTCCCTACAATACTACACAACAGCACCTCCCTACAGTACAACACAACCTCCTAAATACAACAACACAACTCTCCCTACAGTCCACCTGCACAACAAAGCTCTCCTACAATGCTACACAACACAACTCTCCTACAATGCTGCACAGCACAGCTCTCCCTACAGCACAGCACAACACAGCACAGCTCTCCCTGTACTACACAACACAACTCTCTCTACAATACAACACAACACAACTCTCCCTACAACACAACACAACTCTCCCTACAATATTACACAACACAACACCTCCTACAGTACAACTGACAACTCTCCCTACAATACAACACAACACAACTCTCCCTACAGTCAACACAACACAACAAAACTCTCCCTACAATACTACAACACAACTCCTACAATACTGCACAGCAACTCCCTACAACACAACACAACACAACTCTCCCTACAATACTACACAACACAACTCTCTCCTGCAATACAACGCACTCCCAACCTGCACAACACAAACTCTCCTACAATGTACTACACAACCTAGCTCCTACAATACAACACAACACAGCCTCTCTACAACCACAACACACCTCCTATATTGCACAACACAACACCTCCCTACAGTACAACACAACACAACTCTCCCTACAATACAACACAACACAACTCGACAGTCAAACACAACTCAACAAAACTCTCCTAATACTACACAACACAACTCTCCTACAATATTACACAACACAACTCCCTAATACAACACAACACAACTCTCCCTACAATATTACACAGCACAACACCTCCCTACAATAAAACACAACCCAACTCTCTCCTACAAAACAACACAACACAACTCTCCCTACAATACAACCAGCACAACTCTCTCTACAATACTACACAACACAACTCCCTACAACACAACCACAGCACAACTCTCCCTACAATACTACACAACATAACTCTCCCTACAATACAACACAACACAACTTTCCCTACAACACAACCTGACAACTCTCCGTACAATGCTACACAACAGCTCTCTACAATACAACACAACCTAGCTCCCTCAATACAACACAACACAGCTCTCCTACAACACAACACAACACAACTCTCCCTACAATACAACACAACTCTCTCTACAATACAGCACAACACAACTCTCCCTGTACAACACAACACAACTCTCCCTACAATACTACACAACACAACTCCCTACAATACCACAACACAACTCTCTACAACACAGCACAACTCTCCTACAATATTACGCCAACACCTCCCTACAGTACAACACAACACAACTCTCCCTACAATACAACACAACACAACTCTCCCTACAGTCAAACACAACACAACAAAACTCCCTACAATACTACACAACACAACTCTCCCTACAATGCTGCACAACACAACTCCCTACAACACAACACAACCACAACTCCTCCTACAATATACACCCACAACTCTCCTCTACAATGCAACACAACAAACTCTCCCTACAACACAACCTCCTGTCACAACACAAGCTCCCTACAATGCAACACAACACAGCTCTCTACAACACAACACAACACAGCACACACTCTCCCTACAATGTTACACAACACAACTCTCCTCAGTCAAACACAACACAACAAAACTCTCCCTACAATACACACAACACAACTCTCTCCCTACAATACTGCACAACACAACTCTCCCTACAATACAACACAACAACTCTCCTACAATACCCTAGCACACTCTCCCTACAATACCAACACAACTCTCTCCCTACAATAGAACACAACACAACTCTCCCAATACTACACAGCACAACTCTCCTACAATAAAACACAACACAACTCTCACTGCAATACAACACAACACAACTCTCCCTACAATACAACACAACCCAGCTCTGCCTACAGCCAACCACAACTCTCACTACAATACAACACAACACAACTCTCCCTACAATACAACACAACACAACACAACTCTCCCTACAACCTGACACAACACAACTCTCCTACAATTATACACAACACAATTCTCCTAATACAACACAATCAGCTCTCCCTACAACACAGCAACACAACTCTCCCTACAATACAACACAACACAACTCTCTTCCCTACAATACAACACAATTCTGTACAATACTACACAACACAACTCTCACTACAATACAACTCAACAACTTCCCACAGTACAACACAACACAACACAAACTCTCCCTAAAATACTACACAACACAACTTTCCCTACAATACAACACAATAACTCTCTCTAATACAACACACACAACTCTCCCTACAGTACAACACAACACAACTCTCCCTACAATACAACACAACACAACTCCCTACAGTCAAACACAACTCAACAAAACTCTCCTACAATACTACACAACACAACTCTCCTACAATGTTACAACCTGACTCTCTAACACAACACAACACAACTCTCCCTACAATACTACATAACATCTCTCCTACAATACAACACAACCCCAACTCTCCTACAATACAACACAACCTAGCTCCTACACAACCTGGCCTGACTCTCCTACAATACAACACAACAAAACTCTCCCTACAATACTACACAACACAACTCTCCCTACAATACTACACAACACAACTCCCTACAATACAACACAACACAACTCTCCCTACAACAAAACACAACACAACTCTCCCTACAATACTACCACAACTCTCTCTACAATACTACACAACACAACTCTCCCTACAACACAACACAACACAACTCTCCCTACAATACTACACAACATAACTCTCTACATACAACACAACACAACTCTCCCAACACAACTACCAACACAACTCTCCCTACAATACAACACAACACAACTCTCCTACAATACTACAACACACCTCTCCCTACAATACAACACACACAACTCTCTCTACAACACAACACAACACAACACAACTCTCCTACAATATACAACACAACACCTCCTACAGTACAACACAACACAACTCTCCCTACAATACAACACAACACAACTCTCCCTACAACAACCTCCACAAGCTCTCCTACAATGCTACACAACACAGCTCTCCCTGTGCTGCACAACTAGCTCTCCCTACAACACAACACAACAACTCTCCCTACAATGCTACACAACACAACTCTCTCTACAATACACACAACACAACTCTCCCTACAACACAACACAACTCTCCTACAATATTACACAGCAACACCTCCTACAGTACAACAACACAACTCTCCTGTACAACACAACACAACTCTCCCTACAGTCAAACACAACACAACAAAACTCTCCCTACAATACAACACAACTCCTGTACTGCACCAGCTCTCCCTACAACACAGCACAACTCTCCCTACAATACTACACAACACAACTCTCTCTACAATACAACACAACACAACTCTCCCTACAACTGCACAACACAGCTCCCTACAATACTACACAGCACAGCTCTCCTACAATACCAGCACAACTACCTCTCTCCTGCCTGGCCACAACCTCTCCTGATATTACACAACACAACACCTCCTACAGTACAACACAACACAACTCTCCTACAATACAACACAACACAACTCTCCTACAGTCAAGCACAACTCAACAAACTCTCCCTACAATACTACACAACACAACTCCCTACAATATTACACAACACAACTCTCCTACAATACAACACAACACAACTCCTATTACACAACGCACCTCCCTACAATAAAACACAACACAACTCTCTCCCTACAAAACAACACAACACAACTCTCCCACAATACAACACAACACAACTCTCTACAATACTACACAACACAACTCTCTACCTGCTACAACACAACTCCCTACAATACTACACAACACAACTCTCCTACAATACAACACAACACAACCACCACAACCTGGCACAACCCTGACTCTCCGCAATACTACACAGCACAGCTCTCCTACAATACAACCTACCTAACCTGATACAACACAACGCTCTCCCTCTGCACAACACAACACAGCTCTCCCTACAATGCTACACAGACACAACTCTCTACAATACAGCTGGCACAACTCTCCTACAGCAGCACAGCACAACTCTCCCTGTACTACTGACACAACTCTCCTACAATACAACACAACACAGCTCTCTCTACAACACAACACAACTCTCCTACAATATTACACCACCTCCTACAGTACAACCTGACGCTCCTCCTACAATACAGCAGCACAACTCTCCTACAGTCAAACACAACACAACAAAACTCTCCCTACAATACTGCAACAGCTCTCCCTACACTGCACAACACAACCTGAGCACAACACAACACAACTCTCCTAATACTACACAACACAACTCTCTCTACAATACAACACAACAAACTCCCTACAACACAACACAACACAACTCTCTACAATACTCACAACACATCTCCCTACAATACCAACCTGCAGCTCTCTCTACAACACAACACAACACAACACACCTCTCCCTACAATATTACACAACACAACTCTCTACAGTCAAACACAACACAACAAACTCTCCCTACAATACTACACAACACAACTCTCCTACAATACTGCACAACACAACTCTCTGTACAACACAACACACCTCTCCCTACAATACTACACAACACAACTCTCACTACAATACAACTCAACACAACTATCCCTACAGTACAACACAACACAACACAAACTCTTCCTAAAATACTACACAACACAACTTTCCCTACAATACAACACAATACAACTCTCTCCCTACAATACAACACAACACAACTCTCCCTACAATACAACACAACACAACTCTCCCTACAATACAACACAACACAACTCTCCCTACAACACAACACAACACAACTCTCGCTACAGTACAACACAACACAACAAAACTCTCCCTACAATACTACACAACACAACTCTCCCTACAATACTACACAACACAACTCTCCCTACAATACAGCACAACACAACTCTCTCCCTACAATACAACACAACACAACTCTCCCTACAATACTACACAGCACAACTCTCACTACAATACAACACAACACAACTCTCTCCCTACAATACAACACAACACAACACAACTCTCCCTACAACACAACACAACACAACTCTCCTACAATACTACACAACACAACTCTCCCTACAACCCCACAACACAACAAAACTCTACCTACAATACTACAACAACACAACTCTCCCTACAATACTGCACAACACAACTCTCCCTACAATACTACACAACACAACTCTCTCTACAATACAACACAACACAACTCTCCCTACAACACAACACAACTCTCCCTACAATACTACACAACACACTCTCCCTACAATACAACACAACACAACTCTCTCTACAACACAACACAACACAACACAACTCTCCCTACAATATTACACAACACAACACCTCCCTACAGTACAACACAACACAACTCTCCTTACAATACAACACAACACAACTCTCCCTACAGTCAAACACAACACAACAAAACTCTCCCTACAATATTACACAACACAACTCTCCCTACAATATTGCACAACACAACTCTCCCTACAACACAACACAACACAACTCTCCCTACAATACTACACAACACAACTCTCTCTACAATACAACACAACACAACTCTCCCTACAACACAACACAACACAACTCTCCCTACAATACTACACAACACAACTCTCCCTACAATACAACACAACACAACTCTCTAAACAACACAACACAACACAACACACCTCTCCCTACAATATTACACAACACAACACCTCCCTACAGTACAACATAACACAACTCTCCCTACAATACAACACAACACAACTCTCCCTACAGTCAAACACAACACAACAAAACTCTACCTACAATACTACACAACACAACTCTCCCTACAATACTGCACAACACAACTCTCCCTACAATACAACACAACACAACTCTCCCTACAATACTACACAACACACTCTCCCTACAATACAGCACAACACAACTCTCTCCCTACAATAGAACACAACACAACTCTCCCTACAATACTACACAGCACAACTCTCCCTACAATAAAACACAACACAACTCTCACTACAATACAACACAACACAACTCTCCCTACAATACAACACAACACAACTCTGCCTACAATACAACACAACACAACTCTCACTACAATACAACACAACACAACTCTCTCCCTACAATACAACACAACACAACACAACTCTCCCCACAACACAACACAACACAATCCTCCATAATTATTATACACAACACAACTCTCCCTACAATACAACACAACACAACTCTCCCTACAACACAACACAACACAACTCTCTCCCTACAATACAACACAACACAACTCTCTTCCTACAATTCAAAAAAATTCTCTGTACAATACTACACAACACAACTCTCACTACAATACAACTCAACACAACTATCCCTACAGTACAACACAACACAACACAAACTCTCCCTAAAATACTACACAACACAACTTTCCCTACAATACAACACAATACAACTCTCTCCCTACAATACAACACAACACAACTCTCCCTACAGTACAACACAACACAACTCTCCCTACAATACAACACAACTGCAATACAACACAACACAACTCTCCGTACAACACAACACAACTCTCCCTACAATACTACACAACACAACTCTCCGTACAACACAACACAACTCTCCCTACAACACAACACAACACAACTCTCCCTACAACAAAACACAACACAACTCTCCCAATACTACAGCACAACTCTCCTACAATACAACACAACACAACTCTCTGCAGTACAACACAGCACAACAAAGCTCTCCTACAATACTACACAACACAACTCTCCCTACAATACTACACAACACAACTCTCCCTACAATACAACACAACACAACTCTCCTACAACAAAACACAACACAACTCCCTACAATACTACACAACACAACTCTCTCTAATACTACACAACACAACTCTCCCTACAACACAACACAACACAACTCTCCTACAATACTCACACAACACAACTCTCCAAACAACACAACACAACACAACACACCTCTCCCTACAATATTACACAACACAACACCTCCCTACAACCTGGCCACAACTCCCTACAATACCAGCCAACTCCTACAGTCAAACACAACACAACAAAACTCTCCCTACAATACTACACAACACAACTCTCCCTACAATGCTGCAACACAGCTCTCCCTACAATACAACACAACACAACTCTCCCTACAATACTACACAACACACTCTCCCTACAATACACAGCACAACACAACTCTCTCCCTACAATACAACCTAACACAACTCTCCTACAATACTACACAGCACAACTCTTCCTACAATAAAACACAACACAACTCTCCCTACAATACAACACAACACAACTCTCCTACAATACAACACAACAGCCTCTGCCTACAATACAACACAACACAACTCTCACTACAATACAACACAACACAACTCTCCTACAATACAACACAGCACAACACAACTCTCCTACAATACAACACAACACAACTCCCTAATTATACACAACACAACTCCTACAATACAACACAACTCCTCTCCTGCAATACAACACAACACAACTCTCTCTACAATTCAAAAAATTCTCTGTACA
Organism: Homarus americanus; assembly: GCF_018991925.1. Classification (NCBI taxonomy): domain Eukaryota; kingdom Metazoa; phylum Arthropoda; class Malacostraca; order Decapoda; family Nephropidae; genus Homarus; species Homarus americanus. Next base: position 9 of record NW_024721595.1, on the reverse strand, counting down.
ATACTACAC
>NW_024721594.1:0-15684 GCF_018991925.1 Homarus americanus | reverse complement strand
TGTAGTGATGATGGATGGTGTTATATGTAGTGATGATGGATGGTGTTATATGTAGTGATGATGGATGATGTTATATGTAGTGATGATGGATGGTGTTAAATGTAGTGATGATGGATGATGTCATATGTAGTGATGATGGATGATGTTATATGTAGTGATGATGGGTGGTGTTATATGTAGTGATGATGGATGATGTTATATGTAGTGATGATGGGTGGTGTTCTATGTAGTGATGATCTATTTTCTATCGATATAAAACAAAGAAGTATGTCTGTTTGTGTGTGTGTGTGTGTGTTTGCTTGTGTGTCCGCACGAGAATCTCGAAAACTACTCTACCGATCTGTAGTGATGATGGATGATGTTATATGTAGTGATGATAGATGGTGTTATATGTAGTGATGATGGATGGTGTTATATGTAGTGATGATGGATGATGTTATATGTGTTATAAGTGTTTAAATAACATGGTAGATATTACTGAGCCTTCATCAGGGTTGGTGCCTCCCTCCAGGTTCCCAGAGGTACAACTATTGGTGACATTTTCTTATTCGATGGCAGCAGTTGAGTTAGATTCATTGGTTGGGAGGTACAGACAGAGTGTAAGTAGCTGTGGAAGTTTCGCGCTCCCTGATGTCGCCCAAATTGTCATAATTGCAGGTAACTGACTTGGCAACGGTAGTGCGTACGTTGGTCTTCTTAAGGATAGAGGCGGGTTGTTGGTCGGCAACATTGGATAGAACAATGAACTCAGCAGCTTGGCGGTCAAGGTTGTTCAAGGTACCATGGGCACGGTAGTAGTTAACTTCCAGCTTGTTAGTTGATTTTCGGCTGCGGCCAATGCTGTCACCATCCAATCGTCCAACAGCCTTATCACAGGAGGCTTCGTCAAAGTATCGGATGTATGCGAAGCCATAGTGTTCATTTTTGTTGTCTTTTGCGGGCATCACAAATAGGTCGATCTGTCCACATTCCTCAAACAATGGTCGAATCTGCTTAGGGCCACACCAGGGTAGATGTTTGTTACAACCACCACAAAGCTGGTGTCGAAGTCTACAACGAAATCCTTGCAAGCCTTCACCTCCACCTCAGACACCTTCGATACAGTGCGTCGGAACACCATTGTGATGTACTGACACTAACAGCTCTCTCACTGAGGTCAAATCAAAATTTGACCATACAGAAAGAATTACGGTTTAATAAGGTTGGAATTTAAAGAAATTGACAACAAAATGAAGCTCTGTTTATCACTATAGTGTTGAGGACTGGTGTTTGTAGAGATGATGGATGGTGTTATAATATGTAGTGATGATGGATGGTGTTATATGTAGTGATGATAGGAGGGTAATATATGTAGTGATGATGGATGGTGTTATATATAGTGATGATGCATGATGATATATGTAGTGATGATGGTTGGTGTTATATGTAGTGATGGTGGATGGTGTTATATGTAGTGATGATGGATAGAGCTATATGTAGTGATGATGGATGATGTTATATGTAGTGATGATGGGTGGTGTTATATGTAGTGATGTTGGATGGTGTTATATGTAGTGATGATGGATGATATTATATGTAGTGATGATAGGATGGTTCTATATGTAGTGATGGATGGTGTTATATGTAGTGATGATGGATGATGTTATATGTAGTGATGATAGGATGGTTTTATATGTAGTGATGATGGATGGTGTTATATGTAGTGATGATGCATGATGTTATATGTAGTGATGACGGTTGGTGTTATATGTAGTGATGCTGGATGGTGTTATATGTAGTGATGATGGATAGAGTTATATGTAGTGATGGATGATGTAATATGTAGTGATGATGGGTGGTGTTATATGTAGTGATGTTGGATGGTGTTATATGTAGTGATGAGGGATGATATTATATGTAGTGATGATAGGTTGGTTTTATATGTAGTGTTGATGGATGGTGTTATGTAGTGATGATGCATGATGTTATATGTAGTGATGATGGGTGGTGTTATATGTAGTGATGCTGGATGGTGTCATATGTAGTGATGATGGATGGAGTTATATGTAGTGATGATGGATGATATTATATGTAGTGATGATGGTTGGTGTTATGTAGTGATGTTGGATGGTGTTATATGTCGTGATGGATGGTTCTATATGTAGTGATGGTGGATGGTGTTATATGTAGTGATGATGGATCGTGTTATATGTAGTGATGATGGATAGTGTTATATGTAGTGATGATGATGGATGGTGTTATAAGTAGTGATGATGGATGTTGTTATATGTAGTGATGAAGGATGGTGTTAGTGAAGATTGTGAAGTGAGATGTAGTGAAGATTGTGAAGCGAGGTGTAGTGAAGATTCTGAAGTGAGATGTAGTGAAGATTGTGAAGTGAGATGTGGTGAAGATTGTGAAGTGAGATGTAGTGAAGATTGTGAAGTGAGATGTAGTGAAGATTGTGAAGTGAGATGTAGTGAAGATTGTGAAGTGACATGTAGTGAAGATTGTGAAGTGAGATGTAGTGAAGATTGTGAAGTGAGATGTAGTGAAGATTGTGAAGTGAGATGTAGTGAAGATTGTGAAGTGAGATGTAGTGAAGATTGTGAAGTGAGATGTAGTGAAGATTGTGAAGTGAGATGTAGTGAAGACTGTGAAGTGAGATATGGTGAAGATTGTGAAGTGCGATGTAGTGAAGATTGTGAAGTGAGATGTGGTGAAGATTGTGAAGTGAGATGTAGTGAAGACTGTGAAGTGAGATGTAGTGAAGATTGTGAAGTGAGATGTAGTGAAGATTGTGAAGTGAGATGTAGTGAAGAGTGTGAAGTCAGATGTAGTGAAGATTGTGAAGTGAGATGTAGTGAAGATTGTGAAGTGAGATGTAGTGAAGATTGTGAAGTGAGATGTAGTGAAGATTATGAAGTGAGATGTCGTGAAGATTGTGAAGTGAGATGTAGTGAAGATTGTGAAATGAGATGTAGTGAAGATTGTGAAGTGAGATGTAGTGAAGATTGTGAAGTGAGATGTGGTAAAGATTGTGAAGTGAGATGTAGTGAAGATTCTGAAGTGAGATGTAGTGAAGATTCTGAAGTGAGATGTAGTGAAGATTGTGAAGTGAGATGTAGTGAAGATTGTGAAGGGAGATGTGGTGAAGATTGTAAAGTGAGATGTAGTGAAGATTGTGAAGTGAGATGATGTGAAGATTGTGAAGTGAGATGTAGTGAAGATTGTGAAGTGAGATGTGGTGAAGATTGTGGAGTGAGATGTAGTGAAGATTGTGAAGTGAGATGTAGTGAAGATTGTGAAGTGAGATGTAGTGAAGATTGTGAAGTGAGATGTAATGAAGATTGTGAAGTGAGATATAGTGAAGATTGTGTAGTGAGATGTAGTGAAGATTTTGAAGTGAGATGTAGTGAAGATTGTGAAGTGAGATGTGGTGAAGATTGTGAAGTGAGATGTAGTGAAGATTGTGAAGTGAGATATAGTGAAGATTGTGAAGTGAGATGTGGTGAAGATTGTAAAGTGAGATGTAGTGAAGATTGTGAAGTGAGATATAGTGAAGATTGTGAAGTGAGATGTAGTGAAGATTGTGAAGTGAGATGTAGTGAAGATTGTGAAGTAAGAAGTGGTAAAGATTGTGAAGTAAGATGTGGTAAAGATTGTGAAGTGAGATGTAGTGAAGATTCTGAAGTGAGATGTAGTGAAGATTGTGAAGTGAGATGTAGTGAAGATTTTGAAGTGAGATGTAGTGAAGATTGTGAAGTGAGATGTAGTGAAGATTGTGGAGTGAGATGTAGTGAAGATTGTGAAGTGAGATGTAGTGAAGATTGTGAAGTAAGATTATAAAGTAAACTGTAGTAATTGAGGTTAAACGAACGCGGGTTATTCTGTAGTGTATCCGTGTCTTGTTAACGTGGAACCAACATGGCGGTGGTTCTCAATATAGATACGTTATTTTGCTGGGAATTTCTGTCAAAACGAAATATGAATCAACCATATTTAGCCTAAATTAACCTAGCGGCTTTATTATATATTCTAAGATGTTTAAGTTGGATAGATCAGATCAGGTTAGGTAAAGTCAGGTTGGGTTAGGTTAGGTTAGTTTTGTTAATTTTGCCAGTTAGAGGCTAGTTTATTGTGCCCCCCATACTCATCCTGTGAGCGGTAGTGCAAAGAGATTATAAAGTGGTGTTAGATGAGGTAGGTGGTTAAGTTAAGTTTCAATAGGTTAGGTTAGATTACGTCAGGTTGGATTAAATTAAGTTAGGTTAGGTAGGTAATAAGTAGATAGGTTACGGTCGGTAGGTGGGAAAGTTAGGTTTGATTAGGTTAGCTTATGTCAGACGAGGAGGTTAGGTTCGATTATGTCAGGTTAGGTTCGATTATGTCAGGTTAGGTTAGATTACGTCAGGTTAGGTTAGATTATGTCAGGTTAGGTTATATTATGTCAGGTTGGGTTAGATTATGTCAGGTTAGGTTAGATTATGTCAGGTTAGGTTAGATTATGTCTGGTTAGGTAAGATTATGTCAGGTTAGGTTAGATTACGTCAGGTTAGGTTAGATTACGTCAGGTTAGGTTAGATTATGTCAGGTTAGGTTAGATTATATCAGGTTAGGTTAGATAATGTCAGGTTAGGTTAGATTATGTCAGGTTTGGTTAGATTATGTCAGGTTAGGTAAGTAGGTGGAGGTGGGTAAAAAAGGTTAGGTTAGGTTGGCAGGTTTTAGTGTAGGAGCTTAAGTAATCCCGTAAAAATTTCATGTTAATTTTTGACACCATACATCGTAATAATCCTTTTAAACTATGTTAAGGAACTGTGGTGTAATTTTTTCTGAACGGTTTATTATAAGTTTTATGCCATTAAAGAAGTTTTATCAAAGAGCGGCGTAATGAACCACAGACGTATTACCATTAACTCCTAAGTAACTTAAAACATGACTAATAACCTATGAACATGTAGTATTATATCATTACAATTTAACGTAATGTATTATGAATGCTGTTATAATATCTTAAGTGTGTTACAAACATGGCTGCTCATATATGCCATCCTGTCTCTGGCAAAGAAGAGATTGCAGTAAGTAAAATTAATTGCTAAAGACAAATACTGGAAATTAAACATATACTTATTACCATTATCTGAAAAGCTTAGAACCACCGTTTTATATTTATTAAAAGTTTGTAGTGTTATACATCATGTGTATACAAGTCATAAGTTATTATTTACGACATTGCTTCAGTCCTCGTCATCAGAGTCTTCTGTGTGCAACAGATTCCTTCACCTTGTTTAGGCATTTCTCATCATCTGCTTGACAGTTACACATCTCGGTGCATGTCATGCTATTCTTTCTGATTCTTTCTGTATGAACATGACAATGATCCACATTTCCTGACGCCACATCCACATTTAACAAGTTCTGTGATTGCTTCTGGAGTTGGTGGTTGGTCTGATATTACTAGCATGAAACAGTCATTGTCATTCTTCCAGCCATGCTCTAACTGTGAAAGCATTTCACTGTCTGCATCACAATACCACAGAAGAGCTTGATACCTTCCACTCAATATATGATACTTTAGAGTTGCTGCAGTCGCTGGTAGTTCTCCAGCTTCTGCCTGCGTTATCTTGAAGAGATGCCATCTAAGTTTTGACAGTTTAGTGAAAGTCATTCGTGGACAGTAGAGCTTAAATACAAATTCCTCTAGACCAATATACATGTCTGCTGGAGGGCATTTGGTTTACTCAGCATCTTGAATGCATCTAGGACTTTTGTGTTAGATTTCATCAAAGTGCTCCAACATGCTTTCTTTCCTTTGCCAACAAATTTTCCAATGCAGTCAGATCCTGTGAAGGCATGGAAACCTGTAAGGCTCTCTGCCCAATGTGTCGTCGCTCACCAGTTCCTGTTTTCATACAGTACTTGTATTTTCTCCAAGTTGAGGCTGCTTGACATGCCAAACACATCAGTGTCTGGTGACTTGATATGTACAGTGCTGCCCTTCTGTGATGCATATACTGTATGTCCTGCTTAAGTTCTATAACTTGTGATAGCAATTTGATGGTTGAAGTCCCAGATGCTCAATGGACCAACAATACGTTCCTTGACAAAATTTTCATAATTTTGTCTTCCAACTTCATATGCACATAGATTGTCATATTTGGCATTTTCTGGCATTACAGCTCCAGTTACCAAGTTTAAAAGAGCATCATTTTCCTGGGATTACAGTCACCAATAACATTGTGTAGCTTCTGTACATCAGCATATTGACAGCTGACAATAGCTGTAGAGAGCTCATGGTGTTCTGTTCTTTTGTAATCTTTATGAGTTTGATATTTTATGTAATGAACTTAATTTGAAAACCCAAATGGTAGTATATGATCTTTTATCACCTTAGACACTCTGTGCGTCATGCCTCTCAAGTGATTTTTTTCCTCTTACTTCTCTGGACAAATACGACCTTTATCCCATCAGAAAAAATATCACCATATATTTTCTTAATCTACAGGTGCCAAGGTTTAAAATGACGGATGGTGTTAAAAATTAACCTGAAATTTTTACGTGACCACATATTGTCTTGTTGGGTTTCTGAGAGAACTTCACGGCTAAATAGCGCCTCTGTATTGATAGCCGGTACATGCCGTAATATCCACCGCTCATAGTTAAATCTTTATGTCCGTTTATTTTGTCCTAATTTAAGTATCAAAGTGTGTTTTCATTTTTAAGTATCTTAAGTATCTTTTTTCCCCACTCCTAAGTATCTAAGTATGATTTATTTTCATTTATAAGTAACTAACCATATTTTTGTTTTCATTATAAAATGTGATTGATATAGACAACAGAAGTAAATATCAGCTGGAGGTCGTAAACGAAGCTGATGTGAAGTATTTTAACTCGCTGTTCCCACGAACTAATTGCTTCACTGGTTTATACCGAAGAAATAAAACCGTCAACGAACCATCCGATTCAAATGTGTCTTAGGCGATACAGGGTGTTTATGCGTCACTCTGATACCAAGAATGGCTTTGTGTACTGTGGTGAAGCTGAGGGTAGGATAGGGTTGGGTTGGGTTGGGATGGGTTAGGATTACGCATGTGTAGGTATATTCTGTCGCATTTTATAGGTATCTTGCGTCTTTCTCTTTATTCCTTCTTTATCATGAGTATCTGTGCCTATTAATACACCACCTCGCAGGATAGTGGAAGAGGAATGGATAGTAACGAGATAATATTCTTCTTACATATACCTTAGCTTGATTACAGGTAACATCAGGTAGAAGTTATATGACTCTTAAGAGTTTTCCTCGACTTGGCTGATTCAACTGTAAGACTTGCTGTATTTATCCTTATTAAAATCCTCCACCTGTAAGACCATCCACTTGTAAGACCCTCCACCTGTAAGACCCTCCACTTGTAAGACTCTCCACTTGTAAAACCCTTTAGGGATTTGAAATACCTTCTCGTCTGACTGATGTTGGGGATTACTGGCCTCTTCGCCATTAGGCTATTTCGGCCGAAGCTGATGTCTTCTTTCTTCTTCTAATCTTGGTCTTCTTTCTTGCTACAACTAATCTGATGTTCTTGTTTCTTCTTTTCTTGTTATTCTTGTGTTCTTCTTGTTCTTGGTATTTTGGTTACTTCGTTCTTCTTGTTGTTTTATTTGGGATGAATTATGGTATGCGTGAGTGATATGATGGTGAGTTACTGACAGACCAGATGAAATGGCTTGTCAGGTGACTAGTTTCTCTGATTTTTTTTTTTTTTGTCTTTTGTAGCCCGTGTCTTTTTGTTTGAATATGTGTTGGTGGGTGTCAGTTTAACTTGATAAAAGTACGTGTTGTATGTAATGAAAAGGTTTGTGATGTGTCTCTCATGTTGTATGTTTTAATTTTTGTTTTATTCATTTTTATTTGCTTTGGGGCATGGTTACATACATATTATAGATATAAAAAGAGTTCACGCGTGTGTCAATCATAACATGCCGATAAGATGGGTCTCCTTGAGGAAGATTATTACAGCGTCACTTATGGTGACATCATCTTGCAATAAATTGGGTACAGTCAGCACGAAGCCTTGCTCGGCAGCTAGGATCACCAGCTGCCGGCGCTCTGGTTCGTACTGGCTGCACTCAGTCAGAATATGTCGGATGGAGAGAATTTTGTTACAAGTGGCACAGATAGGTGGGAAGGAATTGTCAAGATAGGCCTCTAGGTGGGTCAGATAGGTACAGTTCAGCCTAAGTCTGGCGAGAACGACCTCTTCCCTCCTATTCTTTCTATATGCTGAAGGCCAGTTTCCTATGTTAGGCTTCCAGTTGTTGTGAAGATTTAACCTAGTCCATTCAAGTTGCCACTTTCCAATTGCATATGTCTTCCCCAAGGAGAGACACGACTGAGGCTCCCAGGGTACATTAGTTGTCTCCCCGAGACCCACAGTTGCTCTTGCTAATCTGTCTGCCCGTTCATTGCCCCAAATGTTGCAATGCCCAGGCACCCACACCAGCACAATATTCTTGGCACACTCATGTAATTTATTAATAATGTTGCCCTGTATCTCATTGCTGGTAGTATCACCACCTTGAATTGCTTTAAGAGCTGACATGGAATCTGAAATGACAGCAACATCATTGACATTGCTTGTTATTGCAATGTCAATGGCTCTACTTATTGCAAACATCTCTGCAGAGAATATGGTTGTATGCCGCGGCAGGCGGGAGCTCCACTCCCCGGGTCTAGGACAACTGGCCGCCGCCATCTGGCCGCAGCTGGCCGCAGCCCAACTGGCCGCGGGAAACTCGCCGCGGCCGACTGGCCGCCATATGGAACTTTTTGTTGACCTAACCTAACCTAACCTAACCTAACCTAACCTAACCTAACCAAACCTAACCAAACTGGGCTGCGGCCAGATGGCGGCGGCCAGTTGTCCCATTCCCCCACTCCCCGTCTCTGCTCCAGATACCGGCTCCAACGTTGTCGTCAGTCTTGGACCCGTCGGTGTACACGTGAGTATAGGCGCTGTATCCTTCCAGAAATTGATAGAAAAGTTGCCTCAGGAGCTCAGGATGAAAGTCATTCTTCGCTCCCGGAAGCCACGATGTTTCCACGGCGGACACAACGGTGGAACGTATCTATCAACGTCTTCGAAATGGATACCAGCACCCTGGCACAAGGTCTGCAGGCGGACAACCGAGGACGGGGACCTACGCAGCTGGAGGAAACGGAATTTAGCAACAGCACACCAACCTGGGTGGCCTGTGCCTCGCTTCCTAGCCGCACTCAACCCGTACCTTAGCGTCAACATGTCCCTCCTGATGTGAAGTGGAGGGACGTGGGCCTCAACCTCTAGTTTACCTACACGTGTACACCTGTAAGCACCCAGACATAGACGAAGGCATCGGTTCTGTATTCTGGTTAGCTTTGCGAGTGTGGTGTCGCATGCGAAGCATACAACTGGCATCCATAATCAAGTTTTGATCTGATCAGGGTCTTATACACCATTAATAAAGATTTCCTATCGGCTCCCCATGTAGTACCTGATAAAACTTTCAGGATGTTTGTGACTTTAAGACATTTACTTTCAAGTTCGTTAATGTGGTTTTTCCACGTTAATTTCCGGTCAAAATGAACACCAAGAAATTTTACTGAAGTCTGAAATTTAATAGGAGTATCATTTAATTTTAATACTGGATTTCTAATGTTACGTTTCTTAGTGAAGACTACTCCTACTGTCTTCTCAACTGAAAACCTAAATCCCCATTGTATTGCCCACTGTTCCGCGGCTTTTAGGCCGGTTTGCACCCTTTGTGCAGATAGCCTCTCAACTCGAGAGGAGCGCCAGATTGCGCAATCGTCAGCAAACAAGGAGAATTTGAGGTCACTTAAGCTGGGGGCTGGTGATAGGAAATCATTAATCATTATAAGGAATAAAATTGGGCCCAGAACGCTACCTTGTGGAACTCCATTTTCAAAGACAAATGTGTCTGACTTTACGTTACCTTTTAATTTGACGGAAAAAGTCCTGTCTTGCAAAAAATTACTAATGAAAATTGGCAAATTACCTCTCAGACCCAAGGCGTGGAGCTTCATCATGAGGCCAGTCCGCCATGTCATGTCGAAAGCTTTTTCTATGTCTAAGAATACTGCAATTAATGTTTCTTTACTGCAAAGAGCTTTTGAGATGTCAGTTTCAAGACTTATTAAATGATCTAGTGTGCTTCTACCTTGGCGGAAACCACACTGTCGATCATTCAATAAGTTGTTACTTTCCAAAAAATACATTAGTCTACGCTTTATCATACGTTCCATGACCTTACACAGACAGTTTGTGAGCGAAATCGGACGGAATGAGTTGGTGTTGTTCGGGCATTTGTCCCTCTTCGGGATCGGTACGACATGGGCAAAGTGCCATGAGTTTGGAAACGTTCTGGACGTCCAGATCTCATTGTACACTTCTAGCAATTTGTCCAGGTTTCCCTGGTCAAGGTGCTTAATCATCTCGTATCGTATACCGTCAGGTCCAGGAGTAGAGCCCTTGCCCTTATTAATAGCAAAGGAAAGTTCCTCTGGGGAAAATGCTCGATTGTAGCCCTGTTCGTCCCCGTTCTCGAAGTCGAGATGCAAGAGCTCGGCACGATCACGGAACACGCCGAAGCGTGGATCATGATTGGTGGAGCTACTGGCATCTGCAAACTTCTGGCCTAGGGTGTTGGCAATGGCCTGGGGTTCGTCGAGAATCCGCCCTCCACTACTCACCTGTGGGATAAAACTCCTTCCTCCTTTGGATCTGACCCGGTTTATAGCCGACCATACCTCAGAGGAAGGGGTATCCTTGTTAATAGTGGAGACGAACGCCCGCCAAGACTCTCTCTTACACTCCCTGAGAACCCTCCTAGCCTTGGCTCTAGCTTTTTTATATTCAATTAAGTTTACAAGTGATGGAATTCTATTGAATAAACGACATAGCCTATTTCGCTCACAGACCACTCGTCGGCAGTCTGGTGTCCACCATGGAACTCCGGGCCTGTGGGTTTTTGCAGAAGTCTTAGGAATTGTTAAATCTGCTGCGTGTATTATAGCTTGTTGTATGTGTGTAATTTTGGTGTTGATGTCTTGTCCAATGGTGTCTATACGAACGGCTCCTGAGTAGGCCCTCCAGTCTGCTTTCCTAAGGTTGTAGCGCACCTCGGGAGTAGCCGTTGGGGCGCCACACTCGTAAGAAATGCAGATCGGAAAATGGTCGCTACCCAGAGAGTCGTCGTATGTAGAAAATTTACAATCTAATAGCAAGGCAGCATCAACTATAGAAAGATCTATAGCTGACGCTGTGCCAAATCGTTCGTCCACTCGAGTCGCACTACCGTCATTCAGAAGAGACAAGTTGGAGTTGAGGATAGCTGCAGCCACCTGCTCTCCCCTCCCGTCACTCCGGACACTGCCCCACCGCAAATGGCGAGCGTTGAGGTCGCCAAGGATCATTTTCTTTCCTGGCAGTTGGTTAAATAGCTCCTCAAGCTCACCATCGTCAATGAGCCCGCCCGGAGGACAGTATAGTGAACAGATGGCAACATAGCCAGTCCGAATCCTAACTCTGCACGCCACAGCCTGCAGGTTCACGTTCAGATTGACTTTTTGCTGGGCAAATGAACTCCGAATGTATAGGGCTACCCCCCTTAGGTTGTCTCCCCTGTAGGACGTGTAGTTGTCAAATACAGGTGGGTCGTCGTGACCCGCAAGTAGCGTCTCTTGTAGGCAAAAAACGTCCGGCCGGAATAATGACATTAGTAAATGAAATTGAGCATTTTTATTCCTAGCACCTCTGCAATTCCACTGGATGATACTGAATTATAAGTCTGAGAGTTGATATGGTCAGCGTTTTGGGCTTTATTTTTCTTTCCTCTTGTTTCGCGGGGGGAAAAGGGTACCGGGGAAGGATCCCCCGCATCAGATGAGCAGTCTTCCGGCTCCAAAGAGCCAGTACTCTGCTCGGCAGGGGCTCCCTGCCCCGGGGGTGTTGCAATAATGCGAAAGAATGGTTGTGGTGTTGAGTCTCTTGTCATGCTTTCTAGCGATTGTGATCTCCTCCTTACGTTGGGGTAGGTAAGGTTGCGAGTCTGTTTGGGTTTTGGGGTCAGGTATAACTTGTTGTTAGTTTCGGTCTCGTTATTAGTCGTAGTTGTATTTGTGTTCTCGTCTTTGGCGTCTGTGGTTGAATAACCGGTGATTGTGGAGTCAGTCTGTGTTGCGATGGTCTTGGTCTCAGTCTGCGTTCCAGTGGTGCACATTTTGGGAGGTGAGGTATTTTTGGATACAGCGGATGCAAAGGACATTCCAGGTGTTGGTGTCTGCAAGGACAACTCCACCTGCCTCTTAGCCTCCCTGTAGTCCAAATTGTTCTCTGCTCTCACCTTACTGATCTCATACTCCCTCAGGTAGGAAGGGCACTTCCTGTCTGAGGCAGCATGCTGACCCGAACAGTGGTAGCATTTTTCCTCCGTTTGTGTACAGTCATCGTCCCTGTGTCCGGTCTGAGCACATTTGGAGCATACCTGGGTGTTATGGCAGGCCTTTCCAGTGTGTCCAAACCTTTGGCAGTTAAAACAACGCATTGGGAATTGAATGTATGTTTTGGTCTGGACCCTCTCATATCCTACCAAGACATGAGTGGGCCTAACAAGTCCGTCAAAAGTGAGTACAGCTGTAGTCGATCGTTTTCGCTCACCGTCTGAGGTCTTCCTATTAAATACGAAAGCATCGACGACTCCTTGATCTTTCATGTGGTACTTAATTTCGTCATTACTCATCCCCTGAAATTCGTAGCTGTTAACTACAGCCTTACAGGTGTTGAGAAATGCTGGGATATACGGTTCCACAGTCGTTGAATGAAAAGTTTTTAGATTCAAGGCGTCCCTCATTTGCTGTGCGTCTTTAACGGTAACTTGGAGTTCGCCTTTTCTTGTCTTTCGGACTTTCTCCACGTCCCCTATCTGATCCTTAATGGCCTTCTGTATGATGAACCCATTAATTTTGTCAAACGAGGTAGACGTGTCAATAGTCCGAAAGTGGATTACTCGGGCCTTCTCAGTTGATACTTCTATGTTGCGTCTTTGTTGTGAAGTTTGGTCGGTAGCCGTTACATTGTCTGGGTTTGTCATTGGTCGTGGCAGTCGTGGGTCATGATTGGTCTCCCGCCTCTGCCTGTCCCTGCCTGGACGAGCAGAGGGGGGCTTGGAGTTTCCCCTCCCAGAGGGCATGGTTGGGGTGGCTGGGAACCACCCCTTGGGTACAGCTTTGCTTGTTTAATTACATGTATGGTTTTGGTGCACTAAGGTTATGCAAGGACCTTAGTGCAAAAAAAAAATATTTTACTTAAGGGCGACCCCCGAACAGTGGTGTGCCTGCACGATCACAGACGTCACTGCTGGATTGGCCCAGGTTTTCCCCCGACCCCCACTGGAGACACACAATCCCACTCCGTGAGGTGTGCACCACTGGGGGGGCTCTAGCACGAATACTGAATTATAAAAATTCAGCAGGTGCCTCGGCCAGGGTAAGTAATAGAAAAAATGTAGTAAGAGAGAAAGCCCTCCTACCACGTCAGGAAGGACAACAGTTAGCGCTTCCCTCGCAGTTGTGTGGGTAACTCACACTAACTGTGGGGAGGGAATGCTAAGGTTGTCAATCCTGAGAGCTCGTGAGGTGTCAAAAATGGTACAAGTGACAAAGCCACTTTTAAAATGAATTTAATGAATGAATGAGTTGCTGTGAAATGCTGTGATGTTGTTGAACAGCAAGAACAAGTGCAAGTGCACAAGATGCAGCGGGCTATGGCGAACAGAAACCGTTGCGCAGAGTACTGTTCCCGCAAGAACGTCAGTCTCCTCCCGTGTCCAATCAGCCTCTCTGCCTTCTCGTCTTGGCTCCACTAGTACTGTACACACCCTCTCTAGCCTTAGTTTACAGTAATGTTGAAGTATATAATGAAGACTCACAGCTCATGGGTTAGAAAAACAAAAGATGCTTGTTTTATTTATTTATTTATTTATTTATTTATTTATAGTTTATTTTAGAATCCCCGAAAGTTAGAACAAAATGGCTGACGGGACTCACAAGCAGGCGGTGTTTACAGTATGGACCAAGAATAAAAAATAAATGAAAAATAAAATAAATAAATCATAAATTGGTGCATTGTTTCTCCAGGGGTAATTATAGAAGTACAAATGTTCTCCAGCAGTGGGTAACGATCATAGTCACGTATAGAGCTTCCGACGCAGGTAGATTGATATAGATGCATTACCTTGAGTTAGTGGGTTACAGGGGCTTCTTACACGATAATATTAAAGGTGTTTTTTCCTTCTGTTTGTGGCACTTGAGGTGTTTAGGTTAGGTTTAATTAAAATGGTTTAGTAATAATAGTTATATTACGATAAGTTAAGTTGAATTTAGAACTTTTGATTTACATATATCGTGTTTTAGAAGGATTTGTTAGCTAATAAGTTTAATTTGGATAAGTTTAGTTTAATTTAGATCATTTGATTTTACAAGGTCGTATTATAATGACTGGAAACCATATAGAAACCTGTTAGAAGTAAATATTTCTACGGCAGTGAATGAGTAGGTCAATAAGTGGTGTATAGAGCTGCTGACGCAACTTAAACGGTATATACTGTACATTATATGTTATCAGAGCTTTCCTGTTGTACGTAACCGCCTCCGTCAAAGTGTCTTAGTGGCTCATGTGAAGATTAGCCTCTAGTTTATTTAACCTCAAGATTAACTACACTGGCACTGCCTGACCTGACCTGACCTGACCTGACCTGACCTGATCTGACCTGACCTACCCTACCCTACCCTACCCTACCCTACCCTACCCTAACCTAACCTAACTTAATCTAACCTAACTTAACTTCCCATGTAGCGTTAGGTTAATCATTAGTTGAAATAAGCTGGGAGGGTTAATCTTCATGTAATCTATCTTAATTAACAATTTTGGTCAGGTGAGGCCTTCTTTACCTTACTCGAGAGCAGGAGGAGGAGGACTTGCTAACGTCTACAGATCATCGTCAACCAAGGCAGATATTGAATGCCTTTTGTTTACCTTCGTGGCTTAAGAACACATCTTAACACCATAAGACTATTCGCCTCAATGCAATAATACAGTAATTGATTATTGTATTCTAATAAAATTTACGGTGTATCTTTTGAACCAGATTTATTGTTTGACTTTTGTGAATGAGAAACTGGTTGAGGTGTATTGTGGTAAACATCCTTAAGAGCAGCTCTGTGTGTTCTTACGACCTTCTTACGACCTCAAAGTAACACAAAAGGTAGCCAATATCTACCCTTGGTCAGTCACTTTATGTAGATGTCAATTGTGTCATTTTCTAGACTTAGTGCCCCCTGGAGGAGAAAGTAAATACAATGTTGATTTATTTTGGTCACAACACACGCTAGTAGATTATTTTTTCCTATTTAACTAAATAATTAACACTATGTAGCTAACTAATTATATGACTCAAAGATGGTAACCAATATGGCGTCGATATTGTTCACATACTCTATGATTAATAGATGTATTGTCTGTTTAATTTTAGGGAAGAATTTAATTTATAAACTTTTGAGAGTCTGGATACAGGAGTTTTGTCTTTGCGCGCGCGTGTGTGTGTGTGTATGTGTGGGTGTGTGTGTGTGTGTGGTGATGATGATGATGA
>NW_024721593.1:0-15075 GCF_018991925.1 Homarus americanus | reverse complement strand
AAGACCCTCATAGAGTATAACAAAGTCCCTTGATCGAGGAAAACAAAGCCCCCTCAACGAGTTTAACAAAGTCCCCTGATCGAGTATAACAAATGCCCTTGATCGAGTATGACAAAGGACCCTGATCGAATATAACAAAGGCCTTCGGTTGAGTATAACAAAGCATCGTGATCGAGTATAACAAAGTCGCCTGATCGAGTATAACACATCCCCCTGATGGAGTATAACATATCCCCTGATCGTGTAAAAAATGTTCCCTGGTCGAGTATAACAAAGTCCCCTGATCGAATTTAACAAAGTCCTCAGATCGAGTATAACAAAGTCCCCTGGTCGAGTATAACAAAGTCATCAGATCAAGTATAACAAAGTCCCCTGGTCGAGTATAACAAAGTCCCCTGATCGAGTATAACAAAGTCCTCAGATCGTGTATAACAAAGTCCCCTGATCGAGTATAACAAAGTCCCTTGATCGAGTATAAAAAAGGACCTTGATTGAGTATAATAAAGGCCCCTAATCGAGTATAACAAAGGCCCCTGGCCGAGTATAACAAAGTCCCCTGATCGAGTATAACAAAGGCCCTTAATTGAGTATAGTAAAGGCCCCTGATCGAGTATAACAAAGTCCCCTGAACGAGTATAACAAAGTCCCATATTCGAGTATAACAAAGTCACCTGATCGAGTATAACAAAGGCCCATGATCAAGTATAACAAACGCCCCCGGTTGAGTATAACACATACCCTGATCGAGTATAACATATCCCCTGATCGAGTATAACAAAGGCCCCTCATCGAGTATAACAAAGTACATTATCGAGCATAACAAAGGCCCCTGGTCGAGTATAACAAAGCCCGCCGCTCGAATATTACAAAGTCCCCTGATCAAGTATAACAAAGTCCCTGATCGAGTATAACAAAGTCCCCTGATCAAGAGTAACAAAAGTCCCTGACCGAGATAACAAAGTCCCCTGGTCAGAGGAAAAACAGTTCCCCTAATCGAGTATAACAAAGTCCCTCATCGAGTATAAATAAAGTCCCATGGTTGGCGGCCAACAAAGGCCCCTGATCGAGAATAACAAAGTCCCCTTATCGGGTATAACAAAGCCCCCTGATCGAGTATAACAAAGGCCACTGGTCGAATATAACAAATCACCCTGGTCGAGTATAAAAGAGCCCCCTCATCGAGTATAAGAAAGTCCCCTGATCAGGTATATGAAATCCCCCTGGTCGAGTATACTGTAATAATGGCCCTGATCGAGTATAACAAAGTTCCAGTGTCGAGTATAGTAATGTCCCCTAACCGAGTATAACAAAGGCCCCTCATCGACTATAACAAAGTCCCATTAGCGAGTATAACAAATTCCCCTGGTTCGAATATAACAAAACCCTCCTATATAGCATAACAAAGGCCCCTGATCGAGTATAACAAAGGCCCCTGATCAAGTATACTTTACAGTCCCCTGATCGGTATAACAAAAAGCCTTCATCGCAGTAATACAGCGCCCCTGATCGAGTATAACAAAGGTTCTTGATCGAGGTCTCCTGATCGAGGCCCCTGATCAAGTATAACAATGTCCCTGTCGAGTATGCAACAACGTCCCCCGGTCGAGTCTAACAAATTCCCCTGATCGAGTATAACAAAGTCCCCTGATCAAGTATAACAAAGTCCCCTGGTCGAGTATAACAAAGTCCCCTGGTCGAGTATAACAAAGCCCCCTCATCGAGTATAACAAAGCCCCCTCATCGAGTATTTCAAAGGCCCCTGATCGAGTATAACAAAGGACCCTGATCGAGTATAACAAAGGCCCCTGATCGAGTATAACATATTCCCCTGATAGAGTATAACAAAGCCCCGTGATCGAGTGTAGCAACAAAGGCCCTTGCTCGAGTACAACAAAGCCCGCCATCGGGTACAAATAAAGGTCTCTGATCGAAAGTATAACAAAGGCCCCTGATCAAGTATAACAAAGACTCCTGATCGAGTAGAACAAATTCCCCTAATCGAATATAACAAAGGCCCCTGCTCGAGTATAACAAAGGACCCTGATCGAGTATAACAAAGGCCCTGATCGAGTACAAGAAAAGGCCCTGGATCGAGCATAACAAAGCCCCCTGATCGAGTATAACAAAGCCCAATGATCGAGTATAAAAAAGCCCACTCATCGAGTTTAACAAAGGCCCCTCATCGAGTATAACAAACGCCCCTAATCGAGAAAAACATAGTCCCATGATCGAGCATAACAAAGCCCAATGATCGAGTATGAAAAAGCCCACTCATCGAGTTTAACAAAGGCCCCTTGTCGAGTATTACAAAGGCCCCTGATCGAGTATTACAAAGACCCCTAATCGAGTACAACAAAGGCCCCTGATCGAGTGAACAAAGTCCCATGATCGAGTATAACAAAGTCCCCTAAACATGTATAACAAAGTCCCCTAATCGAGTATAACAAATTCCCCGGATCGAGTATAACAAAATCCCCTAAACGTGTATAACAAAGCCCCCTGATCGAGAATAACAAAGTCCTTTGGTTGAATATAACAATGGCCCATTATTGAGTATAACAAAGGCCCCTCATCGCGTCTAACAAAGTCCCCTAATCGATTACGAAAAGGCCCTTGATCGAGTATAACAAAGCCCAATCATCGAGTATAACAAAGTCCCCTAATCGAGTATAACAAAGTCCCCTGATCGAGGAAAACAAAGCCCCCTGATCAAGTATAACAAAGTCCCCTGATTGAGTATAACAAAGTCCCCTTGTTGACCATAACAAAGGCCCCTGGTCGAGTATAACAAAGTCCCCTAATCGAATATAACAAAGCCCCCTGATCGAGTATAACAAAGGCCACTGGTCGAGCATAAAAAAGGACCCTGGTCGAGTATAACAAAGTCCCCTGATCGAGTATAACAAAGCCCAATCATCGAGTATAACAAAGTCCCCTGATCGAGTATAAAAAGTCCCCTGGTCGAGCATAACAAAGTCCCCTCATCGAGTATAACAAAGTTCCCTTATCGAGTATAACAAAGCCCAATCATCGAGTATAACAAAGGATCCTGGTCGAGTATAACAAAGTCCCCTGATCGGGTATAACAAAGCCCAATCATCGAGTATAACAAAGTCCCCTGATCGAGTATAACAAATTCCCCTGATCAAGTATAACAAAGTCCCCTGATCGATTATGACAAAGGCCCTTGATCGAGTATAGCAAAGGCCCCTGATCGATTATGACAAAGTCCCCTGGTCGAGCATAACAAAGTCCCCTCATCGAGTATAACAAAGTTCCCTTATCGAGTATAACAAAGCCCAATCATCGAGTATAACAATGGACCCTGGTCGAGTATAACAAAGTCTCCTGATTGAGTATAACAAAGCCCAATCATCGAGTATAACAAAGTCCTCTGATCGAGTATAACAAATTCCCCTGATCAAGTATAACAAAGTCCCCTGATCGATTATGACAATGGCCCTTGATGGAGTATAACAAAGGCCCCTGATCGAGTATAACAAAGTCCCCTGATCGAGTATAAAAAGAACTCTTTTGGAGTATAACAAAGGCCCCTGATCGAGTACAACAAATGCCCCTGATCGAGTGCAACAAAGGCCCCTGATCGAGTATAACGAAGCCCCCTGATCGAGTATAGCAAAGCCCCCTCATCGAGTATAACAAGGCCCCTGATCTTGGTCCCTGATCAAGTATAACAAAGACCCCTAATCGAGTATAACAAATTCCCCTGATCGAGTACAACAAAGGCCCCTGGTCGAGTACAACAAAGTCCCCTCATCGAGTATAACAAAGCCCCGTGATCGAGTATAACAGAGTCCCCGGATCGAGTATAAAAAAGACCTCTTATCGAGTAAATCAAAGGCCCCTGATTGAGTACAACAAAGGCCCCTCAACGAGTACAACAAAGGCCTCTGATCGAGTATATCAAAGGCCCCTGATCGAGTACAACAAATGCCCCTGTTCGAGTACAACAAAGTCCCCTCATCGAGTATAACAAAGTCCCCTGATCGAGTATAACAAATTCCCCGGATAGAGTATAACAAAGTCCTCTCATCGAGTATAACAAAGTCCACTAATTGAGTATAACAAATTCCCTTGATCGAGTATAACAAAGCCCCGTGATCGAGTATAACAAAGTCCCCTGATCGAGTATAACAAAGACCTCTTATCGAGTATAACAAAGGCCCCTGATCGAGTACAACAAATGCCCCTGATCGAGTGCAACAAAGGCCCCTGATCGAGTATAACGAAGCCCCCTGATCGAGTATAGCAAAGCCCCCTGATCGAGTATAACAAAGGCCCCTAATCTTGGTCCCTGATCAAGTATAACAAAGACCCCTAATCGAGTATAACAAATTCCCCTGATCGAGTACAACAAAGGCCCCTGGTCGAGTACAACAAAGTCCCCTCATCGAGTATAACAAAGTCCCCTGATCGAGTATAACAAAGTCCACTAATTGAGTATAACAAATTCCCCTGATCGAGTATCACAAAGCCCCGTGATCGAGTATAACAAAGTCCCCTGATCGAGTATGACAAAGACCTCTTATCGAGTATAACAGAGGCCCTTGATCGAGTACAACAAAGGCCCCTAATCGAGTACAACAAAGGCCCCTGATCGAGTATAACGAAGCCTCCTGATCGAGTATAGTAAAGCCCCCTGATCGAGTATAACAAAGGACCCTGATTGAGACCCCTGATCAAGTATAAAATAGACCCCTAATCGAGTATAACAAATTCGCCTGATCGAGTATAACAAAGTTCCTTGATCGAGTAGAACAAAGGCCCCTGATCGAGGCCCTTGATCAAGTATAACAAAGACCCCTAATCGAGTATAACAAATTCCCCTGATCGAGTGTAACAAAGTTCCCTGGTCGAGTAAAACAAAGTCCCCTGGTTGACTACAACAAAGCCCTCTCATCGAGTATAACATAGTCCCCTGATCGAATATGACAAAAGACCCTCATCGTTTATTACAAAGGCCCCTCATCGAGCATAACAAAGATCCTCATCGAGGCCCCTGATCAAGTATAACAAAGTGCCCTGGTCGAGTATAAAAAAGTCCCCTGGTCGAGTCTAGCAAATTCCTCTGATCGAGTATAACAAAGTCCCCTGATCAAGTATAACAAAGTCCCCTGGTCGAGTATAACATAGTTCCCTGGTGGAGTATAACAAAGCCCCCTCATCGAGTATAACAAAGTTCCCTGATCGAGTATAATATATCCCCTGATCGAGTATAACAAAGGCCCCTGGTCGAGTACAAGAAAGGCCCTTGATCGAGTATAACAAAGCCCCCTGATCGAGTATAACAAAGCCCAATGATCGAGTATAAAAAAGCCCACTCATCGAGTTTAACAAAGGCCCCTCATCGAGTATAACAAACGCCCCTAATCGAGAAAAACATAGTCCCATGATCGAGTATAACAAAGCCCAATGATCGAGTATGAAAAAGCCCACTCATCGAGTTTAACAAAGGCCCCTTGTCGAGTATTACAAAGGCCCCTGATCGAGTATTACAAAGACCCCTAATTGAGTACAACAAAGGCCCCTGATCGAGTGAACAAAGTCCCCTGATCGAGTATAACAAAGTCCCCTAAACATGTATAACAAAGTCCCCTAATCGCGTATAACAAATTCCCCGGATCGAGTATAACAAAATCCCCTAAACGTGTATAACAAAGCCCCCTGATCGAGTATAACAAAGTCCTTTGGTTGAATATAACAATGGCCCATGATTGAGTATAACAGCGCCCCTGATCGAGTATAACAAAGCCCCGGGATCGAGTATAACAAAGGCCATTATCGAGTATAACAAAGCCCCCTGGTAGAATATAGCAAAATCCCCTAATCGAGTATAACAAAGCCCCCTGATCGAGTATAACAAAGGCCCCTGATCGAGTATAACAAAGACCTCTAATCGAGTATTTCAAAGGCCTCTGATCAAGTATAACAAAGGCCCCTAATCGAGTACAACAAAGGCCCGTCATCGAGTACAACAAAGGCCCCTGATCGAGTATAACAAAGCCCAATAATCGAGTATAAAAAAGCCCACTCATCGAGTTTAACAAAGGCCCCTCATCGAGTATAACAAACGCCCCTAATCGAGTAAAACATATTTCCATGATCGAGTATAACAAAGGCCCCTTATCGAGTATTACAAAGGCCCCTGATCGAGTATTACAAAGGCCCCTAATCGAGTACAACAAAGGCCCCTGATCGAGTAAACAAAGTCCCCTGATCGAGTATAATAAAGTCCGCTAAACGAGTATAACAAAGTTCCCTGATCGAGTATAACAAAGGCCTTTGATCGAGTATAACAAAGGACCCTGATTGAGTATAACAAAGGCCCCTGATCGAGTTTAACAAAGGCCCCTAATCGAGTATAACAAAGGCCTCTCATCAAGTATAACACAGGCCCCTAATCGAGTATAACAAAGGCCCCTTATCGAGTATTACGAAGGCCCCATAACAAAGGCCCCTGGTCGAGTATAACAAAGCCCCCTGATCGAGTATATCAAAGTCCCCTGATCGAGTAAAACAAAGTAACCTGGTCGAGTATAACAAAGTCCCTTGATCGGGTATAACAAAGCGCCCTGATCGAGTAAAACAAATTCCCCCGATCGATTATAACAAATTCCCCTGATCGAGTATAAAAAAGCCCCCTCATCGAATACAACAAAGTCCACTGGTCGAACATAACAAATCACCCTCGTCGAGTATAAAAGAGCCCCCTCATCGAGTATAAGAAAGTCCCCTCATCAAGTATATCAAACCCCCCCTGGTCGAGTATAATAATGGCCCTGATCGAGTATAACAAAGTTCCCGGGTCGAGTATAGTAATGTCCCCTGATCGAGTATAACAAAGGCCCCTGATCGAGTATAACAAAGTCCCCTTATCGAGTTTAACAAATTCCCCTAGTTCGAGTATAACAAAAACCTCTGATATTGTATAACAAAGGCCCCTGATCGAGTATAACAAAGTACCCTGATTGAGCATAACAAAGGCCCCTGGTCGAGTATAACAAAGCCCCCTGATCGAGTATATCAAAGTCCCCTGATCGAGTATAAGAAAGGCCCCTAATCGAGTATAGTAATGTCCCCTGATCGAGTATAAAAAAGTCCCCTGATCGAGTATAACAAAGTCCCCTGGTCGAGTATAACAAAATCCCCTAATCGAGTATAACAAAGTCCTTCTTATCGAGTATAACAAAGTCCCCTGATCGAGTATAACAAAGGCCCTTGATCGAGTATAATAAAGGCCCCTGATCGAGTATAACAAAAACCCTAATCGAGTATAACAAAGTCCTTCTTATCAAGTATAATAAAGTCCCCTGATGGAGTATAACAAAGTCCTCTTCATCGAGTATAATAAAGGCCCCTGGTCGAGTATAACAAAAACCCTTATCGAATATAAAAAAGTCCCCTGATTGAGTTAAACAAAGTCCCCTGGTCGAGTATAACAAAGTCCCCTGGTCGAGTATAACAAAGGCCCCTGATCGAGAATAACAAAGTCCCCTTTTCGGGCATAACAAAGGCCCCTGGTCGAGTATAACAAAGCCCCCCTAATCGAATATTACAAAGTCCCCTGATCAAGTATAAAAAAGTCCCCTGATCGAGTATAACAAAGTCCCCTGGTCGAGTATAACAAAGGCCCCAGATGGAGTATAACAAAGACCCTCATAGAGTATAAGAAAGTCCCTTGATCGAGGAAAACAAAGCCCCCTCAACGAGTTTAACAAAGTCCCCTGATCGAGTATAACAAAGTCCCTTGATCGAGTATAACAAAGGACCCGTATCGAATATAACAAAGGCCTTCGGTTGAGTATAACAAAGCATCGTGATCGAGTATAACAAAGTCCCCTGATCGAGTATAACACATCCCCCTGATGGAGTATAACATATCCCCTTATCGTGCAAAACAAAGTTCCCTGGTCGTGTATAACAAAGTCCCCTGATCGAATGTAACAAAGTCCTCAGATCGAGTATAACAAAGTCCCCTGGTCGAGTATAACAAAGTCCTCAGATCGAGTATAACAAAGTCCCCTGGACGAGTATAACAAAATTCCCCTGATCGAGTATAACAAAGTCCTCAGATCGTGTATAACATAGTCCCCTGGGAGAGTATAACAAAGTCCCCTGATCGAGTATAACAAAGGACCTTGATTGAGTATAATAAAGGCCCCTGATCGAGTATAACAAAGGCCCCTGGTCGAGTATAACAAAGTCCCCAGATCGAGTATAACAAAGGCCCTTAATTGAGTATAATAAAGGCCCCTCATTGAGTATACCAAAGTCCCCTGATCGAGTATAACGAAGTCTCATGGTCGATTATATCAAAGTCACCTGATCGAGTATAACAAAGGCCCATGATCAAGTATTACAAACGCTCCCGGTTGAGTATAACACATACCCTGATCGAGTATAACATATCCCCTGATCGAGTATAACAAAGGCCACTCATACGAGTATAACAAAGTCCCTTATCGAGCATAACAAAGGCCCCTGGTCAAGTATAACAAAGCCCGCCGATCGAATATTACAAAGGCCACTGGTCAAGTATAACAAAGCCCGCCGATCGAATATTACAAAGTCCCCTGATCAAGTATAACAAAGTCCCTGACCGAGTATAACAAAGTCCCCTGGTCGAGGAAAACAAAGCCCCCTAATCGAGTATAACAAAGTCCCCTCATCGAGTATAACAAAGTCCCATGGTTGACAATAACAAAGTCCCCTGGTCGAATATATGAAAGTCCCCTAATCGAATATAACAAAGCCCCCTGATCGAGTATAACAAAGGCCACTGGTTGAACATAACAAATCACCCTGGTCGAGTATAAAAGAGCCCCCTCATCGAGTATAAGAAAGTCCCCTGATCAGGTATATGAAATCCCCCTGGTCGAGTATAATAATGGCCCTGATCGAGTATAACAAAGTTCCAGTGTCGAGTATAGTAATGTCCCCTAATCGAGTATAACAAAGGCCCCTCATCGACTATAACAAAGTCCCATTAGCGAGTATAACAAATTCCCCTGGTTCGAGTATAACAAAACCCTCCTATATAGCATAACAAAGGCCCCTGATCGAGTATAACAAAGGCCCCTGATCAAGTATAACATAGTCCCCTGATCGAGTATAACAAAAGCCTCTCATCGTGTATTACAAAGGCCCCTCATCGAGTATAACAAAGGCCCCTGATCGAGGCCCCTGATCGAGGCCCCTGATCAAGTATAACAATGTCCCCTGGTCGATTATAACAACGTCCCCTGGTCGAGTCTAACAAATTCCCCTGATCGAGTATAACAAAGTCCACTGATCAAGTATAACAAAGTCCCCTGGTCGAGTATAACAAAGTCCCCTGGTCGAGTATAACAAAGTCCCCTGATCGAGTATAACAAAGCCCCCTGATCGAGTATTTCAAAGGCCCCTGATCGAGTATAACAAAGACCCCTAATCGAGTATTTCAAAGGCCTCTGATCGAGTATAACAAAGGCCTCTAATCGAGTACAACAAAGGCCCCTGATCGAGTGCAACAAAGGCCCCTGCTCGAGTACAACAAAGGCCCGTCATCGAGCAAAACAAAGGCCCCTGATCGAGTATAACAAAGGCCCCTGATCAGGTATAACAAAGACCTCTGATCGAGTAGAACAAATTCCCCTAATCGAATTTAACAAAGGCCCCTGCTCGAGTATAACAAAGGACCCTAATCGAGTATAACGAAGGCCCCTGATCGAGTACAAGAAAGGCCCCTGATCGAGTATAACAAAGCCCCCTGATCGAGTATAACAAAGCCCAATGATCGAGTATAAAAAAGCCCACTCATCGAGTTTAACAAAGGCCCCTCATCGAGTATAACAAACGCCCCTAATCGAGTAAAACATAGTCCCATGATCGAGTATAACAAAGCCCAATGATCGAGTATAAAAAAGCCCACTTATCGAGTTTAACAAAGGCCCCTTGTCGAGTATTACAAAGGCCCCTGATCGAATATTACAAAGGCCCCTAATCGAGTACAACAAAGGCCCATGATCGAGTAAACAAAGTCCCCTAATCGAGTATAACAAAGTCCCCTAAACGTGTAGAACAAAGTCCCCTGATCGAGTATAACAAATTCCCCGGATCGAGTATAACAAAATCCCCTAAACGTGTATAACAAAGCCCCCTGATCGAGTATAACAAAGTCCCCTGGTTGAATATAACAATGGCCCATGATTGAGTATAACAAAGGCCCCTCATCGAGTCTAACAAATTCCCTAATCGATTACGAAAAGGCCCTTGATCGAGTATAACAAAGCCCAATCATCGAGTATAACAAAGTCCCCTAATCGAGTATAACAAAGTCCCCTGATCGAGGAAAACAGAGCCCCCTGATCAAGTATAACAAAGTCCCCTAATCGAGTATAACAAAGTCCCCTGATCGAGGAAAACAAAGCCCCCTGATCAAGTATAACAAAGTCCCCTGATCTAGTATAACAAATTCCCCTGATCAAGTATAACAAAGTCCCCTGATCGATTATGACAAAGGCCCTTGATCGAGTATAGCAAAGGCCCCTGATCGATTATGACAAAGTCCCCTGGTCGAGCATAACAAAGTCCCCTCATCGAGTATAACAAAGTTCCCTTATCGAGTATAACAAATCCCAATCATCGAGTATAACAAAGGACCCTGGTCGAGTATAACAAAGTCTCCTGATTGAGTATAACAAAGCCCAATCATCGAGTATAACAAAGTCCTCTGATCAAGTATAACAAATTCCCCTGATCAAGTATAACAAAGTCCCCTGATCGAGTATAACAAAGACCTCTTATCGAGTATAACAAAGGCCTCTGATCGAGTACAACAAATGCCCCTGATCGAGTGCAACAAAGGCCCCTCATCGAGTATAACGAAGCCCCCTGATCGAGTATAGCAAAGCCCCCTGATCGAGTATAACAAAGGCACCTGATCTTCGTCCCTGATCAAGTATAACAAAGAACCCCTAATCGAGTATAACAAATTCCCCTGATCGAGTACAACAAAGGCCCCTGGTCGAGTACAACAAAGTCGCCTCATCGAGTATAACAAAGCCCCGTGATCGAGTATAACAAAGTCCCCGGATCGAGTATAAAAAAGACCTCTTTTCGAGTAAATCAAAGGCCCCTGATTGAGTACAACAAAGGCCCCTCAACGAGTACAACAAAGGCCCCTGATCGAGTATAACAATGTCCCCTGATCGCGTATATCAAAGGCCCCTGATCGAGAACAACAAAAGCCCCTGTTCGAGTACAACAAAGTCCCCTCATCGAGTATAACAAAGTCCCCTGATCGAGTATAACAAATTCCCCGGATCGAGTACAACAAAGTCCTCTGATCGAGTATAACAAAGTCCACTAATTGAGTAAAACAAATTCCCCTGATCGAGTATAACAAAGCCCCGTGATCGAGTATAACAAAGTCCCTGATGGAGTATAACAAAGACCTCTTATCGAGTATAACGAGGCCCCTGATCGAAGTACGGTGCTGATCGATTTAACCGGGCCCACGATCGAAATATAACGAAGCCCTGATCCGACATAACCAGCCCCCTGATCCCGAAGTATAACAAAAGGAATTTCAGTCGTGTGATGCAGTCCGCGATATAACAAAGACCCTAATCCCGGAAGTATAACCAAATTCTGATCAGTACAACAAGGCACAATTAAATACAACAAAAGTCCTGTCGAGTATAACAAAGTCCCCTGATCGAGTATAACAAAGTCCACTAATTGAGTATAACAAATTCCCCTGATCGAGTATGACAAAGCCCCGTGATCGAGTATAACAAAGTCCCCTGATCGAGTATGACAAAGACCTCTTATCGAGTATAACAGAGGCGCCTGATCGAGTACAACAAAGGCCCCTAATCGAGTACAACAAAGGCCCCTGATCGAGTATAACGAAGCCCCCTGATCGAGTATAGTAAATCCCCTGATCGAGTATAACAAAGGACCCTGATCGAGGCCCCTGATCATGTATAACAAAGACCCCTAATCGAGTACAACAAATTCCCCTGATCGAGTATAACAAAGTTCCCTGATCGAGTATAACAAAGGCCCCTGATCGAGGCCCTTGATCAAGTATAACAAAGACCCCTAATCGAGTATAACAAATTCCCCTGATCGAGTGTAACAAAGTTCCCTGGTCGAGTATAACAAAGTAACCTGGTTGACTATAACAAAGCCCTCTCATCGAGTATAACATAGCCCCCTGATCGAGTATGACAAAAGACCCTCATCGAGTATTACAAAGGCCCCTCATCGAGTATAACAAAGGCCCCTCATCGAGGCCCCTGATCAAGTATAACAAAGTGCCCTGGTCGAGTATAACAAAGTCCCCTGGTCGACTCTAGCAAATTCCTCTGATCGAGTATAACAAAGTCCCCTGATCAAGTATAACAAAGTCCCCTGGTCGAGTATAACAAAGTTCCCTGGTGGAGTATAACAAAGCCCACTCATCGAGTATAACAAAGTTCCCTGATGGAGTATAATATATCCCCTGATCGAGTACAACAAAGGCCCCTGATCGAGTACAAGAAAGGCCCCTCATCGAGTATAACGAAGGCTGATCAGGTATAACCGAAGCTATTTCCTGATCGAGTATAACCGAGGCCCTGATCGAGACCCAGATCCAAGAGATGGCAGGGCCCTAATCGAGTATAACCGGGGCTTCGCCAATTCAAGGTATAACAAAGTCCCTGGTCGAGAATATAACCATGGTCCCCTGGTCGGAGTATAACCAGCTCCCCTCATCAGTATGGCAAGCCCTGATCATATCGAGTATAACAAAGGCCCCTGATCGAGGACCCAGATCAAGGATAACAAAGACCCCCTAATCGAGTATAACAAATTCCCCTGATCGAGTATAACAAAGTCCCCTGGTCGAGTATAACAAAGTCCCCTGGTCGGGTATAACAAAGCTCCCTCATCGAGTATAACAAAGTTCCCTGATCGAGTATAACATATCCCCTGATCGAGCATAACAAAGCCCCCTCATCGAGTATTGCAAAGCACCCTGATCGAGTATAACAAAGGCCCCTGATCGAGTATAACAAAGGACCCTGATCGAGTATAACAAAGGCCCCTGATCGAGTTTAACAAAGGCCCCTAATCGAGTATAACAAAGGCCTCTGATCAAGTATAACAAAGGCCCCTAATCGAGTATAACAAAGGCCCCTTATCGAGTATTACAAATGCCCCATAACAAAGGCCCCTGGTCGAGTATAACAAAGCCCCCTGATCGAGTATATCAAAGTCCCCTGATCGAGTAAAACAAAGTAACCTGGTCGAGTATAACAAAGGCCCCTGATCGAGAATAACAAAGTCCCATGGTCGAGTATAACAAAGTCACCTGATCGAGTATAACAAAGGCCCATGATCAAGTATAACAAACGCCCCCGGTTGAGTATAACACATACCCAGATCGAGTATAACATATCCCCTGATCGAGTATAACAAAGGCCACTCATACGAGTATAACAAAGTCCCTTATCGAGCATAACAAAGGCCCCTAATCGAGTATAACTAAGTCCCCCTGATCGAGTATAAGAAAGATCCCAAATCGAGTATAACAAAGTCCACTAATCGAGTATAACAAATTCCCCTGATCGAGTATGACAAAGCCCCGGGATCGAGTATAAAAAAGGCCATTATCGAGTATAACAAAGGCCATTATCGAGTATAACAATGCCCCCTGGTAGAGTATAGCAAAGCCCCCTGATCGAGTATAACAAAGCCCCCTGATCGAGTATAACAAAGGCCCCTGATCGAGTAAAATAAAGGCCCCTGATCGAGTATAACAAAGACCCCTAATCGAGTATTTCAAAGGCCTCTGATCGAGTATAACAAAGGCCCCTAATCGAGTACAACAAAGGCCCCTGATCGAGTGCAACAAAGGCCTCTCTTCGAGTACAACAAAACCCCGTCATCGGGTACAACAAAGGCCCCTGATCGAGTATAACAAAGGCCCCTGATCAAGTATAACAAAGACCTCTGATCGAGTAGAACAAATTCCCCTAATCGAATATAACAAAGGCCCCTGCTCGAGTA
Source organism: Homarus americanus (assembly GCF_018991925.1). NCBI lineage: Eukaryota > Metazoa > Arthropoda > Malacostraca > Decapoda > Nephropidae > Homarus > Homarus americanus. Next base: position 1,014 of record NW_024721593.1, on the reverse strand, counting down.
TAACAAAGGACCCTGATCGAGTATAACAAAGGCCCCTGATCGAGTACAAGAAAGGCCCCTGATCGAGTATAACAAAGCCCCCTGATCGAGTATAACAAAGCCCAATGATCGAGTATAAAAAAGCCCACTCATCGAGTTTAACAAAGGCCCCTCATAGAGTATAACAAACGCCCCTAATCGAGAAAAACATAGTCCCATGATCGAGTATAACAAAGCCCAATGATCGAGTATGAAAAAGCCCACTCATCGAGTTTAACAAAGGCCCCTTGTCGAGTATTACAAAGGCCCCTGATCGAGTATTACAAAGACCCCTAATCGAGTACAACAAAGGCCCCTGATCGAGTGAACAAAGTCCCCTGATCGAGTATAACAAAGTCCCCTAAACATGTATAACAAAGTCCCCTAATCGAGTATAACAAATTCCCCGAATCGAGTATAACAAAATCCCCTAAAGGTGTATAACAAAGCCGCCTGATCGAGTATAACAAAGTCCTTTGGTTGAATATAACAATGGCCCATGATTGAGTATAACAAAGGCCCCTCATCGCGTCTAACAAAGTCCCCTAATCGATTACGAAAAGGCCCTTGATCGAGTATAACAAAGCCCAATCATCGAGTATAACAAAGTCCCCTAATTGAGTATAACAAAGTCCCCTGATCGAGGAAAACAAAGCCCCCGGATCAAGTATAACAAAGTCCCCTGATCGAGGAAAACAAAGCCCCCGGATCAAGTATAACAAAGTCCCCTGATTGAGTATAACAAAGTCCCCTTGTTGACCATAACAAAGGCCCCTGGTCGAGTATAACAAAGTCCCCTAATCGAATATAACAAAGCCCCCTGATCGAGTATAACAAAGGCCACTGGTCGAGCAAAAAAAAGGACCCTGGTCGAGTATAACAAAGTCCCCTCATCGAGTATAACAAAGCCCAATCATCGAGTATAACAAAGTCCCCTGATCGAGTATAACAAAGTCCCCTGATCGAGCATAACAAAGTCCCCTCATCGAGTATAAC
>NW_024721592.1:47500-75744 GCF_018991925.1 Homarus americanus | reverse complement strand
CGCTTATTACCTACACGGGAGGAGACAGGTATGGAGGAACAGGTGTGGAAGGACAGGTGTATCAGGCTAACGGTCTGTATTCTGTTGTCGCCTTAATCAAGAACATTGTAGGTGAAAGTTAAGTAGATGTTTGACGCCCTGTTATCATTTATATTAACCTGAGAAGCATTATGGTAATATTTAGGCCATACACACACACACACACACACACACACACACACCTCGGTTCCTGCCAATACTCCTTAAGACCTGCTACCGGGGGCAATAAATCTACAACAGAGGACAAAAGAAGAACGACGTCCCTAGAGCAGTAGTAAAGTAAGTGGGAGGTGCCTGTAGGAGGGGCAGAAGGACGGGGCCTTTAAGTAAATTGGGAGAGAGAGAGAGAGAGAGAGAGAGAGACACATTAAAGATTGAGAGGATTTACAAGATATTTTAGTCATCATAATAAAGAAATCAGGGAACGTTTATTTTGTAATGTGTTTAAAATACATAGAAGATTATTCCATACACCACGTCTTAAGGGGTCCAGCGTATATCACACTTGGTAAGCCACACTCTCCTTGACCCCTGGGAACACCTTAGCAGAGGTTTGGGTGTTAGACTAATACACCCAGCTTGAAAATGTCCCGTCAGTATTGTTGGTCTGTGAGGTGAGTGTTGAAGATGTGGGGGTAAATAAACGTGATATAAACATGTTAATTAAATCTATTACACCAGGAGTGAAATATTTAACGAGGTAAAAGGTAAACATTACCTGAGAAATACCTGTTAATGAGGAATAAGTTACCTAGAGCCGCTATTAAGTCTATGCTGGGAGGTGTCAAATTTACTTTAGGTTGGACAGGTAACAGGTGGGATAATGGGTGGGTGTTAATAGGATCTGCCTTACCTGGGCTAATAGATCAATGTTGTGAACGAGGTCCTATACGGTATCCAAGACTGCTAGAGGGGGTTGGGAGGTTAAGGAGGGAGGATGGATGGCGGAGGAGAAGAGGAAGAGGGAGAGGGAAGGAGGAGGGGAAGAGGCAGAGAGAAAGGGATGGAGGAAAGGAGGAAGAGGAAGAGAGGGAAGAGGGAAGAGAGAGAGATAGAGAGGGAAAGAGGAAGAGAGAGAGATAAGGGAAGAGGAAGAGAGAAAGGAAGAGGAAGAGATGAGGAAGAGGGAAGAGAGATGGGGGAAGAGGAAGAGAGAAATAGAGAGGGAAGAGAGGGAAGAGAGAGAGAGAAGGGGTGGGTAGAGCATCATGGCCTTACATTACACCCGTGAGTCAGTAATTATCTTCTCTTTAATTTATTTTCATTTTTCATGACATTTTGACGTTATGAAATTTCCTTCTGGTTTTTTTTTGTCCATTTTCATCCAGGAATTTGCATTTACACTTCTTTTTCTTTTTTTTTACTGAATCTGATATTTTAGTTTGAGTTTTTTGTTTGAGTTTGTCATTAGTGAAGGTGAGCTCTGAATAATGAGTTTTGTAAAGAAAATAAAGGGAAATTTTTCATATGTTGAAAATGTACTTTGTAATTTATGCTGTAGTGTTGTGATATTATTAACTTTGTTCTGAGGTGTTGTGTTGTTATTGTGTTATCCTCTTCCCTCCTCCGCCTGCCCAGCACATGACCACACCTCCCTCCACCTTACTCCAGCATCGGTACATTTTCTATTCGTTATTCACCGTCCACCACCTCGACCCTCCCACCTATTCAGAGCTTTAAGCAGCAGATTTATGGCCGCCTCCCTCCTGTCGTCCTGTCTCCTCCCTGTGATGTCGCTTTAGTTCACCTCCCACTCATTCTCTCGACTACTCAGTAGCAGGGAAGGCGGGGCGCCCCTGGTCCAGGGAATTAGGGGGACATACCTTGGCAGGGGAGGCAGGGGGGCTGTGCCCCTGGTCCAGGACAGCGCCAGGGGGGCGTCACCGCGCGCCTCACAGCTGAGTGTCGCTGTTCCTCCAACCTTCACCTGTTGACGCTGACTCCTGACGGCGAACCAGGGCGGCTCTGACGCACAAGACGGTGATATTAACATCTTGAGACAAACATTTGTTAGTTTGGTTAGTTTATGTTATAAATATTACTGACTAAACTCTGTTATTGTCAACTGTTGCTCACTGTTATCATTTGTTACTCACGTCACCCTCTGTTACTCACCGTTACTCTGTTTTCACCGTTAACGCTGGTGACCACCCCTGGACAGGCCAGCACCCACACCGTTGTTCGCCTCACACAAGAAGCGACCTTCGTGGCGTCTCTCAGCGCGACTCACAGACAGCGCTCCGTTGTCCCAGCCGGCCACCCCGCCCTCACCTGTGGCCACGCCCACGAACTGTCCTGACACTGTTGGTACGAGGGCGTGGGCGTTATTTACTGCTACTACCACTACTACTTCTACTACTACAGTTAACCAAGAGACATTAACACACACTGAATCCCTAACAAAAGAATAAATTTAACACACTACAGTTATGTAGTTTTCACTTCACACTTATTAACTTCCCGGGAACTGAGTGATTTGACTGTGAGGAAATAGAGGAGAATCTTGTGTTACTCGATGAAATGTGATGCTGGTTTAATGACGAGGGGATGAGAGTGTAGTGTTGTGGTGTGTTGTGTTGTGTTGTGTTGACTCTCTCTTCTCTCTCTCTCTCTCTCTCTCTCTCTCTCTCTCTCTCTCTCTCTCTCTCTCTCTCTCTTTATACCTGTTACTGTCACTCTCTTTCTCCCTCTCTCTGTCATAGTCACTCCCCTCTCTCTCTCTCTCTCTCTTTATCACCCTCTCTGTTAATGTCACTCTTTCCTCTCTCTCTCTCCTCTCTCTCTCACTCTCTCTCACACACACAGACACACAACAGATGGTCCGCCGCGACAGACGATCAGCTCAGACAAGGATAAACTTTCCTCAAGAAGCCCAGATAAAGTTAAGGCACTTGAGGGTGATTACAGGACTCAGGCGCTGTGAGATACCACCATGTAGATCCACCCACACCCCCCACCCCCCACACACACACACAAAGTTTGCTCAAATACTCGAAGGAAACAAATAAATTCTGGCTGTATTAATCTCAAGTGTTACTCGAGCCAAGGACTGTCTGGTGATTAATGTTGGAAGAGGAGGAGGAGGGAGGTGGGAGGGGAGGACAGGGATGAGAGGGGGAGGTGGGAAGAAGGAGGGTGGGAGGGAGAGGAGGAGGGTGGGGGAGGGAAGAAAGATGAAGAGAAGAAGGAAGAGGAGGAGGAAAGGAGAAAGAAAGGAAGAGTAGGATGATATTATTATTATCACACACACACCATCACCCCCACCATCACCCCACACACACACACCCCACACACACACACATCCCCACACCCCCACACACACACACCCCACACACACACCATCACCCCCACACCCCACACACACACACACCCCACACCCCCACACACCATCCCACCCCCACACACCATCCCCACACCATCACCCCACACCCCCCACACACCATCACCCCCACACACACCATCACCCCCCACACACCATCCCCACCCCACACACACACACCATCACCCCCCACACACACACCATCACGGTCACCCCCACACATACGCCATCACCCCACACACACCATCACCCACACACACACCATCACACACATACACCATCACCCCACACACCATCACCCCACACACACCATCACCCCCACCAAACACCATCACCCCACACAAAACACCATCACCCCCACACCATCCCCCCACAACACCATCACCCCCACACACACACAAATACCATCACCCTCCACACCATCACCACCCCACACACACACATCTCTCTTGCCTATAAATCCGTAACCAATTATTCATTTTAAATATATAATAATCTTTTTAGCGGCCAAAATATACAATAATCTGCACATTTATCAACAACACACATATATATTAGTTAGCCTTTCAACAATATATATCCATCTTCTATCACGGAGGTAATTTATGAGGGGTAACTTAATCAATTGGCACTAGAATTTTTTTATTTTTGTTTTAGGGCTTCGTATAAATGTTTTTGTTATTAGTATTAGTAGTATTAGTATTATTAGTATCAGTAGTAGTATTAATAATGCTGCTTTAGTAGTAGTAGAAGAATTAGTAGTATTCCTATATCGATTTAGGAAACACTAAGTTTGGAATATCGTGAAGCAAGTTTACCTGGGATTACCTGACTTGTTAATTAAAATAAGCCCTCAGGTATATAATGTTGATAAGCCTCACTGATCACCTTACGCTGCTGGCTCCTCCCATTATTTTCGCTGAGTTTTTTAATTTACGAATTTTACGCTAAAACAGACTTTCCGACAATGTTGGTGTTAAATTCTTAGGTATATTCTCCATTTAATTACCATAATATATTAGTGGGAAAATTTTTACTAGAAAATGGAATAGTCTTTGTATAATTTTCATGTAAATATAATAGATGAGTTATGTGCTTTGTGTTGTTTATTTTACATATGGTGTGATGTTACTTGTGTTCCTGTAAGAGATGTTAAGATGGTTACTGGTGATCTATCATATATTAGATGGCAGATGTAGAGGTGTAAGATGTATATAGCGTAGTGTTTCTTGTGGTATATACAGCACACGGAAAGGAAGATAAGGTGAGTGTGGTAGGTGGGCACCTGGGTGAACAACACCGGTGAACAACACAGGTGAACAACACAGGTGAACAACACCGGTGAACAGGACAGTAGACTCACCTGTCTCTTTGCGCCAGGCGACGGTGGGTTGGGAAGCCTGCCAGGCAGTGGAGTGCTGCCTCCAAGAGCCACGCTGGCACTGGTAGGCTCCACCACCCAAGTGGGAGGCACTGTGGGGGTCAGGCCCAGGGGAGGGGCAACAGGTCAATACCCAGTATGTATTATGTCATCACTATCTAACATATATTGTCACATTATTAAACATTAACAAACTTGTAAGACAAATCTTGTAATATTATTCTGGATATTTTAAGGAGGAAAACACTAAAAAAAGTTTTCAAAAATTTGACCAAATTATCACTTACTTCCCAAACATTATGAACAAATATGTTAACAAAAAAACACACAACCTCTGTTAACACAGGCGGGTTAACACTACACAATAGTTATTATATGTACAACAGATTAAGTCAAAAGAGTTAAAATTGGCAGAGCTTGTGTGAGTGTATGTTTGTATGTATATATGTGTGTGTGTGTTTGTATGTACAGTATGTATATACAGTATGTGTGTGTGTGTGTGTGTGTGTGTGTGTAGAGGAGTTTTGTTTGTAAAAGGAAAGTAGCAGAGAAGATGTGCCACATAGGACCCATAGTGTGTCAGAATGTCTCTCAGTACCCACAAGCAGTCAATGTCTCTCAAAAGATCTATCTCTAAATCTGTCTCACTGGAGGGAGGTGATCTCTCTGTCAGGGGAATCAACTATAACATGGAGGAGCCGTCGATGATCTCAGCGTGTACACAAACATCACCTCTGAGAGATCACCTTCCTGGCCAGTCATGTTGTGAAGTAGCTAACATCAACATCAGGTTTCTGGAGTGTGTCAGGTCACCCTCCTCTGACAACATCGTCGAGGCTGACCTGACTGGCGGGGAGGGAGGAGCATCAGTAAACACACATACACAGATACACACAAACAAACAAACAGACACAAACACAGACACACACACACTCGCCTTGACCTTTGATCCAGCTGGGAAATCTGATATTCACTACATCAGAAATGAGGAAAAAGTAGAGCAATACACAAACAACAGGTGATCTCCCCCCTTGCCGCAGGTGTGTTGTAGTCAGGTGGTGGTCGAGTCGTACACTAGATATGAATCGTTTCGTAGGTAAGATTAAAATGACTTATTAATGGAGTGGTGGGAAAGATTTGATTACGTTACTCTCATCAGGAAAATGTTTATTATTGTTCCAGTGTGTGGAGGTAACGACCAACTGTGTACGAGAAGACTCTGCTGTGAGGTGAGGTGTGTGGTGACTGGTGTACTGCCCTAGTCCTCTACCTGACCTACTGTACCACCCACTACTAGTCTCTTGCTCCCCTGCATTACTCCTCCCTGTTAATTAGTCTGATAGTCGTGCCACAGAGGGCGTGAGACCGTGGGCGGCCTACCGCTGACGGTCAGGCGGGCGGTGGTGGTGGTGGTGCGGGCGGCGTTGGAGGCAGCGCAGGTATAGTTGCCGGAGTGGTCGGCCGTGGCTCTGTCGATCACCAGGATGGATGTGAAGGTGTCCAGCTGGGAGGTGCGGACATTCAGCCGGGGTCAGTGGGCGTCCGTCCTTCTGCCAGGAGTGTGTGAGGGGCTGGTCCCCCTCCTGCACCAGACAGGTGGCCCTGGCCTGCATCCCAGCTCGGGTACCCACTGGGAAGTTGAGGGGCGCCAGGCGGGGCGGCACTGCAACACACACACACACACACTCACACACATCAAAGGGTTGAGGATAAACACCAGTAAATTACACAACTGGTACAGGTCCCCGCAAGACGGTGGCAGTGGTTGACCCCCGCGAGCAAGCTAGGGGTCAACCACTGTATACCAGAGAAGGAAACACAGGGAGGTGGGGTGAAGGAGAACATCAACTCTGGAGGGTGAGGACAACACCTGAGGGCAGAAGGAGGCGCTCAGTAACAGCAGGAGGAAGAACAGTCGCGGTAAGTACTGTACAGTAGGTTGGCCACACGTCAAAGGTATTCTCTCTGACAACAAAACAGTCGCGTCAAATTTACTCTGGAAAAAAGTAGAGAGAAGAAGCGTAGGTCTATGTGGGTGGTGGTGGTGACGCCCGTGGTGCAGCTCCGAGGTGTAGGGCGGGCGTGGGCGTACCATTGACGGCGAGGTCGGCGGAGTGGGTGGCCTCGGCAGTGGTTGGAGGCCCGGCAGGTGTACTGGCCGGTGTGGAAGCAGTGAGGCGGTTGATCATGAGAGTGTTAGAGAACTGGTTGATGGTGGACACAGTGACGCCCTCCACCTCCTCGATGGGCCGCCGTCCTTCTCCCAGGTGAAGGTGATGGGCGGGTCTCCTGCTCACTATACACGCCGCCCCGCCCGCTCCCAGCCTCTAACTTGTCCTCAAAGTGGAAAGGCTGAACATCCGGGGCCACTGTAACACACCACCATCAGCCCCGCTGTCTGCTGCTGCCTGTCTGCTGCTGCCTGCCTGTCTGCGGCTGCCTGCCTGTCTGCTGCTGCCTGCCTGTCTGCTGCTGCCTGCCTGTCTGCTGCTGCCTGCCTGTCTGCTGCTGCCTGCCTGTCTGCTGCCTGCTTCATATACGGTATGTATGTATGTGTGAATGTAAGTACGTATGTATCTATTGATCTGTCCGTCACTCTCTTCCCCAATATATCCATCCACCTGGCTACCTATCTATCTGCCTATCCTTACCTATCTATCTGCCTATCCTTATGCCTATCTATCCATCTATCCACCCATCTCACTCTTTGTCCACTGTATATAACTGCTAACAACCCTGTGTCTTGAGGTACAAACTAGCATAACTCAGATGATAACATGACCTTGACCTAGTGTTATGCTATCTTAGAATAATGATAACTAAGGAATATATCTAAATTGGGAGGAAAATATATTAACATATTTTTTGGATTATTGAAATTATATACAAGTCTATCATAATTGGCTTACGATTATATAATTATATATTGTAAGGTAGTAAATCTAACTCTTGCTCTAGTACTAATTATAGGAATTATACAGATTATATAAGGAAAGATATATATAAATAGGTATAATTATAGACACATCACATAGTTAGGGGATTAATTATAATTATATATATAAATTAGATAGAAATTATATATATTTAGATATATATTAAGGTATTATTGATTAGTTATGATGAATTAGGATCCATCCAAATTACCTGTATATAACTAAATGCTGTGAATTAAATATCAAAATTATATAAATTAAATGGAATAAATTAGATAAGGATATGTTGTGAATTAGTAGATTGTATAAAATTAGTTGTTCATTAGAGGTTATTTAAAGTTAATTTGAGGATTAGTTGCAATTAACTAAAGCATTAATTACAATCACCTCAGGGATTAGTTAAAATCACCCAAAATATTTATGAAAATCAACATAAGAGATTAGTTATTATTACCCTCAAGATTAGTTACAATCACCCATAACTAAATTTGTCTGATTGGTTGAGGATTAATGTAGGATTAGATTAACTTCCTGAGGTTAATATCTAATCACACACACTCAGAAATAAGGCCAGCTGATTGGCAAATACTGAAGTAGGATTAGGCAAGTTTCTGAGGCTATTATCTAATCACACAATCAGATTACGCCTCTGAGTGGGATTTGAATTGTTGTCTTTATGTTTTTAGTCTTTGAGGTACAGTAATCCAATCACACAATCAGATTAGGTCGCCCTGATTGGAGACTACAGTAACGATGGATTAGGCAAGTTTCTGAGGCTATTATCTAATCACACCATCAGATTAGGAAGCTGTGATTAGAGATTGTGTTGATGTGTGAAATATTAAGACCTGTGGTAGGAACCAGACGATCTTGGCCAAACTTTACAAGAGTCTTTGAGAACTTCGGCTCTTAATTATAACTTCACCCCACCTTGCTGGGTCCTCTTGACTGTGTGTGTGTGTGTGTGTGTGTGTGTGTGTTTGTTTCATAGTTACAAGTGCGTTTTCTATAAGAGGACTCAGGGTCCCCAGTAGCCCCCAGGATCCCCAGGCGCCCCAGGACCCCCAGTATCACAGGACTCCCCAGTAGCCCCAGGACTCACCCATAACTTAGACGGAGAGTGTTGGGTGTCCTTCTCTCCCAGTAGCCCCTCGACCCCCAGGACTCCTCCCCCAGGACTCACCCATAACACGGACGGAGAGATCCTGTGTGTCAGTAAGGCCTGCCTGGTGGAGGCAGTGCAGAGTACAGGCCGTCGTCAGTTGTGCAGTCACTTGTTCCAACAAGAGTCCGTTGGCGTGAACCCTTTGTCGGTGACTAGTGGGCAGCCTGACACCATCTGTGTGCAGTGACACCAGCTGGTTATGTGTACACACACACACACACACGCGCACACACACACACACACACACACACACACACACACACACACACTTCAACAGAGGATAAACATGTCCTTTATTATTACATTAATTGTCAAAAGTAACTTAGAAGAACTGTTATAAAATATGAAACTTTAAGCTGTTAATAAAGTGAAAAGTTTGTAATATTAAACTTATTTTTTTTCTAAAATCATTAATTATATTGTTATTTGTGTTTGTTATTTCCAGGTTATATTAAGATAACTCACCTTTCTTCCAGGTTATGTTATGGATGGGGTAGCAGCCAGACACGGGGCAGCTGACGATGAAGGTCTCCCCGCCACGGCTGACATCTGCCCCATGGGGCGCACGTGATGGGGGCCGTACACGTTTGAGGCATGCACGGTGCACCTCGCTGCCTGCGCTGTTCTCCGCCGAGCACGTGTAAGTTCCTCCGTCAGTCACGTGCACCGAGCTGATGTTGACGTGACTGATGACGTCACCGTGTGCTGACACTACTGCCCTTTAACGTACCTGTAACACCGTGTTATGTTATGACGTAAGTACCTGTAACACCGTGTTATGTTATGACCTAAGTACCTGTAACACCGTGTTATGTTATGACCTAAGTACCTGTAACACCGTGTTATGTTATGGCAGCAATACAATGTTTATGTAATGCCGTCAGCACCACACAACATTACTGTGGCGTTATAAAGGCCTTAAACTATTACTCTAGAGCCATTACAGCACAGATATAATGGCGCCCAGTACCATTAAGTATTACCGTGTGTGTCATTGTCCAGAATGGGTTAAGTGTGGACAGTGTAGCCAGGACCCTGAGGCTATACCTTCACCCATTGTTCTGGTGATGTGCGGGCGTGTGTGTGGTTGGGGTGGGCGTGTGTGTGTGTGTGTGTGTGTGTGTGGGCGTGTGTGTGTGTGTGTGTGTGTGTGTGTGTGTGTGTAACAAATATTATTACAGCATAACATTTTAGTTTACACCTAATATCTACTTATTGATATTCTTAGCTAAAATAAGTTCACCTGTTATAAAGAACAAGAAGAACATGTAGGTTAGGTTTAGGTTGGGTTAAGGTTAGGTTTAGGTTAGGTTTAGGTTAGGTTTGAGTTTAAGTTAGGTTTAGTTTGTGGTAGGAGGTGAAGGGTGGAGAACTTCCCTTAATAACAGGTACGGGGCTGGAGGTCATCACTGAGCCTAATTTGCTCTGCGAGAGAGAAAACAAGACGGGGAGATTATGTGGAGACAGGGGTAGGAGGACGAGGAGAAGAGATTAAGGATGAGGGAGGAAGAGGGAGGAAGAGGACAAGGGGGGAAGAGGACGAGAAGAAGAGATTAAGGAGGAGGAGGAGGAAGGAGGGTTAAAAGAAAGCAGGGAAGAGAGAGAGAGAGAGAGAGAGAGAGAAACATAACAATAGGTCACAAGCAGTATTACCATATCAAGGTAATTAGCTCGTCACTAATGGCTGTCTCAACTGAAACACGCCTGAGGGAGTGGGGAGAGTGGGGAGAGGGGGGTGGGGAGAGTGAGGGAGTGGGAGAGAAGAAGGATGGATGGAGGAGAGTGGGAGAAGGAATAAGATAAGTGGGGAGAGGGGGAGAGAGTAAACAGAGAGAGGGAGAGAGGGAGAGGAGAGAGAGAGGGAAGGAGGATATGAGAGGGAGAGTGGGAAAGAGGAGAGGGAAAAGGAGGATTAGAACGAAGGTGGGGGGAGAGAAGAGGGATGAGAGCAAAGAGTGGGGGGGAGAGGAGGAAGATCAGAGAGATGAGTGGGGTGAGAGGGAGGTGAGAGGGAGGTGAGAGGGAGTTGTATGAGAATTACATTACTTTGTATTACATTACTAAGTTATGAATTAATTATTCCTGTAATATTAAATAAAATGGCCACTATAGTATGATGTGAATAATGTAAAGGTTAGCTTATTATTGTTATTATTATTGTTATCATTGTTACCAGCACCACAATCACCTATATCACCATCCCCACAGAACATCACCACCACAACCCTCCACCACACCACTATCCTCCATCAACAGGAAACACACGCCTAGCACAGCACAGCACAGCACAGCACAGCACAGTATTAACATGAATTAATAATAAGTGTTTCTGGCAACATCAACAACATCGGCCATTGAAAAACAGCTGATTAAAGCTATTTTTTGGAACAAGCCTTAAAAAACAGTTCACGTCAGAGCTCATAACACAGCCTCAAAGAACGATTATAATTTCATTGTTTTTTTTTTTTTTTCTTTTGTTATTTAATGTAGTGATACTGTTTGATGTACTGTGGAGGATTACTGTGTTTTTGTTGTTGTTGTTGTGTCATTGTCTTTATTGTTGTTGTTCTTGTTTATGTTTTTATTGTTATTATCTTATTGTTTTTATTGTTGTTGTTCCTGTTATGCTTTTGTTGTTATTGTTGTTCGTGTTCTGTTTCATTTTTTTTAGTGTGGGGGCAGGTAATGTGTGGGGGTGTGGGGGCCTAAGACTCACCTGTGGGAGTGTGGGATGGGGAAATCAGTCCAGGTCGGAAATGTGGGGTGTGGGGGTGTGGGGGGCCTAAGACTCACCTGTGGAGTGTGGGATGGGAAGCCGTCCAGGGTCCAGGTAATGTGGGGTGTGGGGGGTGTGGGGGGCCCAAGACTCACCTGTGGGAGTGGGGGATGGGGAAGCCGTCCAGGGTCCAGGTAATGTGGGGTGTGGGGGTGGGGGGGGGCCTAGACTCACCTGTAGGGAGTGGGGACGGGAAGCCGTCCAGGGTCAGAGTAATGTGGGGTGTGGGGTACCAGTTGCTATACACTTGAGCGATACAGCTATGCCGGGCTGCAGCGTTTGTTCTATGAAGCGATACACCAGACGAGGCGAGGCAGCTGACAACAGGAGGAGGTAAACATTAGCAGCTGACAACAGGAGGAAGTAAACATTAGTAGCTGACAACAGGAGGAGGTAAACATTAGCAGCTGACAACAGGAGGAGGTAAACATTAGTAGCTGACAACAGGAGGAGGTAAACATTAGCAGCTGACAACAGGAGGAATAAACATTAGTAGCTGACAACAGGAGAGGCAAACATTAGCAGCTGACAACAGATAGTAAACATTAGTAGCTGACAACAGGAGGAGGTAAACATTAGCAGCTGACAACAGGAGAGGCAAACATTAGTAGCTGACAACAGGAGGAGGTAAACATTAGTAGTGACAACAGGAGGAAGTAAACATTAGTAGCTGACAACAGGAGAGGAAACATTAGTAGCTGACAACAGGAGGAAGTAAACATTAGTAGCTGACAACAGGAGGTAAACATTAGTAGCTGACAACAGGAGGAGGTAAAACATTAGCAGCTGACAACAGGAGGAAGTAAACATTAGTAGCTGACAACAGGAGGAAGTAAACATTAGTAGCTGACAACAGGAGGAAGTAAACATTAGCAGCTGACAACAGGAGGAGGCAAACATTAGTAGCTGACAACAGGAGGAGGCAAACATTAGTAACTGACAACAGGAGGAGGCAAACATTAGTAGCTGACAACAGGAGGAGGTAAACATTAGTAGCTGACAACAGGAGGTAAACATTAGTAGCTGACAACAGGAGGTAAAACATTAGTAGCTGACAACAGGAGGAGGTAAACATTAGCAGCTGACAACAGGAGGAGTAAACATTAGTAGCTGACAACAGGAGAGAGTAAACATTAGCAGCTGACAACAGGAGGAAGTAAACATTAGCAGCTGACAACAGGAGGAGGTAAACATTAGTAGCTGACAACAGGAGGAGGTAAACATTAGTAGCTGACAACAGGAGAGTAAACATTAGTAGCTGACAACAGGAGGAAGTAAACATTAGCAGCTGACAGGAGGTAAACATTAGTAGCTGACAACAGGGGGAGGTAAACATTAGCAGCTGACAGCAGAATAACATTAGCAGCTGACAACAGGAGGAAGTAAACATTAGCAGCTGACAACAGGAGGAGGTAAACATTAGTAGCTGACAACAGGAGGAGGTAAACATTAGTAGCTGACAACAGGAGGAAGTAAACATAGTAGCTGACAACAGGAGAAGGTAAACATTAGCAGCTGACAACAGGAGGAAGTAAACATTAGTAGCTGACAACAGGAGGAAGTAAACATTAGTAGTGACAACAGGAGGAAGTAAACATTAGTAGCTGACAACAGGAGGAGGTAAACATTAGCAGCTGACAACAGGAGGAAGTAAACATTAGTAGCTGACAACAGGAGGAGGTAAACATTAGCAGCTGACAACAGGAGGAAGTAAACATTAGTAGCTGACAACAGGAGGAAGTAAACATTAGTAGCTGACAACAGGAGGAAGTAAACATTAGAGCTGACAACAGGAGAGTGTAAACATTAAGCAGCTGACAACAGGAGGAAGTAAACATTAGTAGCTGACAACAGGAGGAGGTAAACATTAGTAGGACAACAGGAGGAAGTACATTAGCAGCTGACAACAGGAGGAGGCAAACATTAGTAGCTGACAACAGGAGGAAGTAAACATTAGTAGCTGACAACAGGAGGAAGTAAACATTAGTAGCTGACAACAGGAGGTAAACATTAGTAGAGGACAACAGGGGAAGTAAACATTAGTAGCTGAAACAGGAGGAGGTAAACATTAGTAGCTGACAACAGAGGTAAACATTAGTAGCTGACAACAGGAGTAAAATATTAGTAGCTGACAACAGGAGGAAGTAAACATTAGCAGCTGACAACAGGAAAGTAAGCAGCTGACAACAGAGGTAAAATAGTAGCTGACAACAGAGGAAGTATAGTAGCTGACAACAGGAGGTAAAAGAGGAACAGGGAAGTAACATTAGTAGTGACAACAGGAGGAGGTAAACATTAGTAGCTGACAACAGGAGGTAAAAATTAGTAGCTGACAACAGGAGGAAGTAAACATTAGTAGCTGACAACAGGAGGAAGTAAACATTAGTAGCTGACAACAGGAGGAAGTAAACATTAGTAGCTGACAACAGGAGAAAACATTAGTAGCTGACAACAGGAGGAGGTAAAAGATTAGTAGCTGACAACAGGAGGAGGTAAACATTAGTAGCTGACACAGAGGTAAACATTAGTAGCTACAACAGAGGAAGTAACATGTAGGACAACAGGAGGAGGTGAAAACATTAGTAGCTGACAACAGGAGGAAGTAAAATATTAGTAGCGACAACAGGAGGAAGACAGGGTGACAACAGGAGGTAAACATTAGCATGACAACAGGAGGAAGTAAACATTAGAGAGTGAGGAAGAAGAGGGAGACAGGGAGAGTGGAGGGAGAAGAGGTAGATAGGGGGGAGAGTGAAGGAGAAGTAGTGGACAGGGGAAGTGAGGAGGAACAGGGAGAGGGAGAGTGAGGGAGAAGAGGGAGACAGGGAGAGTGAGAGGAGATTACGAAGAGGTAGAGAGAGAAGGAAGGGAGAGAAGAGAGAGTGAGAGAGAGAAGGAGAGTGGGAGAGAGAAAGATGGGAGAGAGATAGTAGTCGTACACATAGCATTCATTTCTCTCTCTCCTCTCTACTGTTGCTCTCCTCCATCATCATCATCCCTTCCATCTCCCTCCCACATACCTGAAGGAAACATATTGCGTCTTTGCTTTCATCTTAACTTTAATGTATATTCTTGCGCTTTAATGTGCGTCTAGTGGACATACATACATACATACATACATACATACATACATACATACATACATACATACATACATACATACATAGAGATAGACGGATTAGCAGGATATGTAGATGGATGGATACACGATGATAGATAGATAGATAGATAGATAGATAGATAGATAGATAGATAGATAGATACATGTCTCAGCAGGTGTCTCATGTATCATAATGTGTCAACAAATTTATGTATTAACTTCCTTCCTTTCTTCTTCATTCATCTTTTCTTGCTTTCTTCTCCTTTTCATCCTGCTTCCTTCGTTGTCTTTTCCTCCCGTTTCCTTCATCTCCCTTCCTTCTTTCTTTTTCATCCATTCCTTCCTTCCTCCTCCTGCTCTCCTCTTCCATTCCTCCTTCCTTCCTCTCCTTTCTTCCTCTCCCTCCCTCCCTCTTTCCTTCTTTAATCGTGGAGGTTCAAGTGGTAGGTACCAGGGCTTTGAGTTATTACTTGACGCACACCCATCACTCAAGGGACAGTAGTGCAGGATGAGGCTGTCTGTCACTGTCTTCAAGTGTGGATGCTTCGGGGAGGAGAGAGAGGCGAGAGAGAGAGAGAGAGGGAGGAGAGGAGAGAGAGGAGAGGGGGGGAGAGAGGGAGAGAGAGAGAGAGGAGAGAGAGAGAGAGAGAGGCATCGAGACAGACAAATTAAGAGAGAGAGAAACACAAAGAGAACACATCAAAAGGGAAGAGAGAGAGTCAGAGAAACAAGAGAAAGAGAGAGGACAATCAAATATAAATTACACCTTCTCTTTTTTCTCCTGTTCAAAATTTTCAGTACAGTCTATGTTTACAAAATAATGTAAAACGTATTATAATTTATTAATTTTTGTAAGCTTTGAATTTACCACTAATAAAATATGTGGGTGTGGGCGCAGTAGTGGAAGTTGTAGGGCGTGGGCGTGGGTATAGGTAGTATTGTAGGGCGTGGGTGTACTAACCTCCTAGTGACGTAGGCGTGGGCGTGGGCGTAATCGTGGGCGTAGGTGGCGGCACATTGGTAGATGCCGGCGTCGGAAGGGTCTAGAGGCGCCACGTGTAGAGACTCTGGGCGTATCCTGACACGACCCCCAGACCTGCAGGTGTGGCATAGGTGTAGTACAGGTGTGTAGTGAGGGTGTAGTGCAGGTGTAGTGAGGAAGTAGTGCAGGTGTATTACAGGTGTGGTGCAGGTGTGTAGTGAGGGTGTAGTGCAGGTGTGGTGAGAAAGTATTACAGGTGTATTATAGGTGTGTGGTTCATGAGCAGTACAGGTGTGCAGTGCATATTTAGTACAAGGGTATAGTACAGGTGTATAGTGCAGGTGTAGCTGAGTAGGGGTTATGTATACAGCACATGTGTAGAGGAATTTTGTAACAGGTGTATGACACATGTATACTGTGTAGCACAAGTGAGGTGCATGTATAGATAGATGTATTACACACATGTATCAAGAGAGAAAATATACACAGGACAGGTGTAGGGCAGGTGTGCAGCGTGTAGAGCAAAGAGGAAAATGTTTAAAAGCGCAGGTGTGTACTCACAGGTGTGTACCAGAGGTGATTTAGAGAAACCTAGCAAAGAGCGGGGCACAGGTGTAGAGAACAGGTGTATGGCACATGTATATGGTAGGTGTATCACAAAGGTAGAGAACAGGTGTAAAACACAGGTACTATAATGATGTGTGAGTTGTGTGGGGCAGGTGGAACTTACTGCAGAAGCAGCAGGTGGTAAGATAGGTGTGAATAATTCACCTAATGAGCAACAGGTGGACAGGACAGGTGTGGGAGAGCAGCAGGAAGGGGACAGGTGTGGGACTCCGCTTAGGGCAGCAGTAGGGGTAGGTGTTTGTAAGCAGGTGAAGCAGGTGTAGGAGCAGCAGGTGTGGGACTCAGCGTAGGGGCAACAGGTGTGGGAGCAGCAGGTGTGGGACTCACCTGAGGGGCAGTAGGTGGGACTCACCAGCACCTGGCCAATCCTGTACCAGGTGACAGTGTCGACAGGTTCACCTGAGACGTGACAACGCAGTTCCAGCCTCCCCCGCGTCCACCTGTACCTCCCAGGGCGTCACCTGTAACACGTGTACACCTGTGTTAACACCTATACCACGGGCGTCACCTGTAACACGTGTACACCTGTTAACACCTGTACCTCCCGGGCGTCACCTGTAACACGTGTACACCTGTATTAACCCTGTTCCTCCCGAGAGTCACCTGTAACACGTACACCTGTGTTAACACCTGTACCTCCTGGGCGTCACCGTAACACGTGTACACCTGTGTTAACACCTGTACCTCCTGAGGAGTCACCTGTAACACGTGTACACCTGTTAATACCTGTAACATCTGATATTAAACAGGGTCACCTGGCCACTCACCTGGACACACAGAGAAGCACCGGACACTACCTGGACAGACAGAGGAAGGGTCACCTGGCCACCACCTGGACACACAGAGGAAGGGTCACCTGGCCAGAGAGAGGAAGGTCACCTGGACACTCACCTGGACAGACAGAGGAAGGGTCCTGGACACTCCTGGACAGACAGAGGAAGGGTCACCTGGACAGACAGAGGGGGTCACCTGGCCACTACCTGACAGACAGAGAAGGGTCACCTGGACACTCACCTGGACTGACAGAGGAAGGGTCACCTGGACACTCACCTGGACAGACAGAGGAAGGGTCACCTGGACACTCACCTGGACTGACAGAGGAAGGGTCACCTGCCACCACCTGGACAGACAGAGGAAGGGTCACCTGGACACTCACCTGGACAGACAGAGGAAGGGTGACCAACAGGTGTGTGGACACCCTGGTCTCCCCTGCAGTGTTGTTAGCCACACAGGTGTGCTGCGGCGTCCACCACGCCCACTGCCCAGTATCCAGGGACCCGCCCACCGTCCACATCCGGTACTGCCCGTCACTGCTCCGTCCCTCGGTACCACCTGGGGAAGTACTTTATTGCACACTTTACTGTATAAAGTACTGACAAAGAGACGAACAAATTAGAGATACAACTCGGACAGACAAACAGAATAGTGAACAGACAGACACACAGGCAACAAACACAGACGACACCCGGTACAAGACATACAGTCAAACAAACACAGCCACAGACAGACAGACAGGTAAAGAGGCAGACACATAAACACCACGATACGGAATAAATACCATTAATATTCAAATTAATAATAAAACCAGCTACATCATAAATATAAATAACATACTACTGCCATAAAATACATCTATTATTCATTTTAAAAGAATATGTTATATATCATCAAAAATAATAAAAAAATTAAATGGTTTTATATTAAAATTTGGCATTCTTTTTTCGATGGCTCAATATACAAGATGGAGGGTGAATGTAGTGGGGGTGGGGGTTGTGGCTATACTTACACGTAGTGGGGGGGGGGTTATGGGATTGCTACTTACGTAGTGGGGGGTGGGGTTATGGGGCTATCCCTTACGTGTAGTGGGGGGTGTTATGGTGCCACCACGTGTAGTGGGGGGTGGGGTTATGGGTGGCATACTTACGTGTAGTGGGGGTGGGGGGTTATGGGTTGCTACTTACGTGTAGTGGGGGGGTGGGTATTCCTTATGGTAGTGGGGGGTTGGTTATGTAGTGTGTGGTTATACTTACGTGAGTGGGGGTGGGGGGTTATGGGTATTACACTTACGTGTAGTGGGGGTGGGGGTTGAGTAGTGGGGGTAACATATTACCCACGTGTAGTGGGGGGTGGGGGGTTATGGGTAATACACTTACGTAGTGGGGGGTTATGGGTGGTATACTTACGTGTAGTGGGGGTGGGGGTTGGGTCCTGTGTGGGGAATATGGGTATTACACTTACGTGTAGTGGGGGGGGGGGTTATGGGTATTATACTTACTGTAGTGGGGGGTGGGGTTATGGGTAATACACTTACGTGTAGTGGGGGGTGGGGGTTTATGGGTGTTATACTTACGTGTAGTGGGGGGTTATGGGTATGCTACTTACGTGTAGTGTGGGGTTATGGGTGGCTATACTTACGTGTAGTGGGGGGTGGGGGGTTATGGGTGTATACTTACGTGTGGGGGGGTGGGGGTTGTGGGGATTATACTTACGTGTAGTGGGGGGGTTATGGGTGGTATACTTACGTGTAGTGGGGGGGTGGGGGGTTATGGGTACATACGTGTAGTGGGGGGTGGGGGGTTATGGGTATTACACTTACGTGTGGTGGGGGGGTGGGGGGGTTATGGGTGGCATACCTACGTGTAGGGGGATTGGGTGTATACTACGATGGGGGGGTGGGGGGTTAGGTGGCATACTACGTGGGGGGGGGTGGGGGTTGGGTGGGTAATTTACGTGTAGTGGGGGGTGGGGGTTATGGGTTATACTTACGTGTAGTGGGGGGTGGGGGTTTATGGGTATTACACACGTAGTGGGGTGGGGGTTGGGGGCACTTACGTGTAGTGGGGGGGTGGGGGGGTTGTACATTGTAGTGGGGATATGGTATTATACTTACGTGTAGGGGGGTGGGGGTTGGGTGGCATACTACGTGTAGTGGGGGTGGGGTTATGGGTGGCATACTTACGTGTAGTGTGTTATGGGGGTATACTTACGTGTAGTGGGGGGTGGGGGGGTGGCTACACTTACGTGTAGTGGGGGGTGGGGGTTATGGGTGGGTATACTTACGTAGTGGGGGGTGGGGGGTTTATGGGTGGCATACTCACGTGTAGTGGGGGGGTGGGGTTATGGTGGGTATACTATGTAGTGGGGGTGGGGGGTTGGTGGGCATACTTACGTAGGGGGGGGGTGGGGGGTTATGGGTGGCCATACTTACGTGTAGTGGGGGGGGGGTTATGGTATTACATGGGGGGGGGTTATGGGTGGCCATACTTACGTGTAGTGGGGGGTGGGGGTGTAATACTTACGTGTAGTGGGGGGGTGGATGGCCCTGTGCCACACAAGGAAGGGTCACTCTGTCACCTGCCTGGGCCATCGCACGGCCAGCTCGTTCACTCATACGTGGTGGCACTGATCCCTGAGCCTCTGTAATAATAATAATAATAATAATAATAATAAAGAAACGAAGCCTAGTGAACATGACTCGGAAATTAAGCCTTTAACATTTCTACATTTGTAATTACTAAATATTTTTACATAAGATGGAGTACATATACCAACGGGAGATGTTCCTTTAATATGACTATTATCTCCTCACTGTTGCTCTATTATCGGTAAGTAAGAAACCTGGGAAGGATTTAAATACCTTTTTTTTCTACTTACCCAATAGAATTAAGTCGAAATAACTGTAGAAATAAGGATCTAATAACCTTAAGAAAAGTAAACATTGTACTCGTAGTGTAAAGGACCTTTAATTAATTGCATGTTCAGTTACGTCTCTGTATATTATGTTGAAAATCACAATAAAGACAAAAAAAAAATATTTGAAAATAATTAAGAATAAAAAATATAATTATTTAATATTTTCCTGTTCTCTTGTGGACAATACGCTCTGTTGATAGTTATTATAATATAGTTTTTAATATAACTCAACTCTGGTAAACGTCATCTGTCTTAAAATATCGAGTGAAGAATTTACCCTCCAAAAAAATAAATTACAACGGCTTTGATATCAATTTAAGACAAATAATCAAATTTAAAAATTATATATTCATAATTCTACTTCAATTAACGGAAATTAATTAAATAATTGGATTAAAAGCTTTATAAAAAAATAATTTAAGAGATAATGAACGCATGGTGGCACCTGTGAGCATCTTGGCGGGAAAGTCTACATAGTCAAGCGTGAGTTCAGGCTTCTTTATTTTGCTATTTTAAACCATTTATTACCAGTTAAATAGTGTTAATTCTACATCCACGAACTTAGGAAACTGAAAAGTAACGTTTGTGATTCTTTCCATAATAACAAGATTTCTAACTCGTGAAAAATGATAACCAGATGATACCAAGTGACAATAATTAAGTCCGATTTTTTCTTAATTTTCTTTAAATCTGGGAAGAAAACTGATGATATATGAAGTTACTAAGTGTTATGGAAGATCTAGACGTTATATTGAAACACAGATGACTAAAAAATACTTACATAACGAGCGAAAAAACCGAAAACACATTAAACCAACATGACACGTTTCTTAATTTTAATGTTTTTTAATATATATTTCTGTCTTTTCTCTCTATTTTAAGTATTATATTAGTTTTTAATAATACTATACGGTGCTACATTAATACAAATTAGTTATATTTGTGATTTAACTGGAGATGAGTACTGTATTGCCTCGGTACGGATGCAATGAGGTGATGAAATTCTGAATAGCGTTTTTAGTTAATTATTTACAGGTACTTGCAACGTTGATTATGTCACATGTGTGTGTTGCAAAGTGATTCCTACAATATGGTAAGTTTGCTACGTAACCTAAACAGAACTTAATAAATAATAAAGTGAAAAGGCTCAAATTTAAGAGGCCTACACGAGTCGCATTATTTCAGTCAACAAAATACATTTCATCTATTCCAAAATATCACAATGGTTAATATAAGAGTTATACTTGTACAGTATCACCCTCGGCTTATATTTTTAATTGTGGATATTGGAAGATAAAACCAATTTCCAACACATATTGCCGGTCATATGAGTCCAATGTTATATCTATCTTTATCTCCACGTTGAGACTAAACAAAACTTTAAATAATACGTAAATATATACAAGTGAGAAATGTTTAAAAAAAAAAAGAATATTGAGGATAAACTGAGGAAATTCTTGTTGGTTTTACTCATTCACGTATTTAGGAAGACCTGGAGGAAGGTGTTAAGTGGTGAGGTGTGTGTTAAGTGTTGCATGTTTGTATTTACCACTTAAAATGTTGACTTTCTATGATATCACATTAAACCAAGTACAACCTGACGTAGATCTCAGAATATTACCCCCGGTTTAAGATGGTTATTACGTGTTTTATACCTTGGGGAATATTTATATTTTATGGTTTTAATGGTCAGTGTTTGTTGACAAGAGGGAATCTGTTGGACTATGGCATTGAATCATTTATGTAATCACGAACCAAAATAAACTAAATTAACCTAATTAACGAATAAATTAAGATCTTTGAATTATTCTACATTGAACTAGTTGAGGGCGGTTAGTTATTTTGCGTTTAAATTCCTTTTGTGTATTATTTTCCATTTGTTTGTGACTCAAGAAATCATATCAAGTATTTAATAAACTCACCAAGACTACGCACGGAATGGTAAATGTTATTAATATTTGTTTAATTCCTAATTATGTAAGAAATTTAAAGGTATTAAACATCAACACTCATAACAACATATAAATAACCAGTTTAGAATAACATTACGAGCACGACTGTGAAACCATTTATATTTTCAGGTGAAGTGAACCAAACCAAACATAACCTAACCCTGCCTTAACCTAACTAGCGTATGTAACTTAACCCAAATAGCGATAAAGCATGTAAATTAACACAAACATCCTCAATAAGGTTGCTTAATCACTTTCACCACCTCAAGGCTTAATCACCTAACCTAACCTAACCCACCACATCAAGTGAGTTTACCTGGTTTAGTGAGGTGTGCAGTATGTGTGTTGGGAAATAAATAGTGGTGCATTAATTATTCGAGGTATTTGTTTATTTATGGTAAAAAATTAATTTGTGGGTGTTTTTAAGCTGAGGAGTAAATATTAATTCTTTAGTTATGGTAAGCTTAGCCTCGTTATACAATAAATGAATCGTAGTATTAAATTTCCATCTTTTTTTTTCAGTCTTTATTAATGTTCTATTTTTTTTTCCAGTTTAATTTTGTTTTATTATTGGAAAGAGAATAGTAATGTTTTTTTTTTAATTAAAGTGGTTTGCCTGAAGGTAGAAACGGGAGATAGTAATTCTGACAAACAAAATAGAAGATAATTCTCCTTTCAATTTTCTTTTATTATTTTTTTGCTTTTATTCTCGCGTCTATATATCTTCATTCTATTTTTTTTACCCCCTTTATATTCGCTAATTAAATGTACGTCTCTTCAATGTTAAAAACGTGGTTCCAATAATGCCAACGTAACCTAACTTGCCACTATTCATTCTGTATTAAACCTAACCTAACCAAACCTTAACCAGTCCTAACCTAACCAAACCTTAACCAGTCCTAATCTAACCTAACCAAACCTTAACCAGTCCTAACCTAACCAAACCTTAACCAGTCCTAACCTAACCTAACCAAACCTTAACCAGTCCTAACCTAACCAAACCTTAACCAGTCCTAACCTAACCTAACCAAACCTTAACCAGTCCAGTCCTAACCTAACCAAACCTTAACCAGTCCTAATCTAACCTAACCAAACCTTAACCAGTCCTAACCTAACCAAACCTTAACCAGTCCTAACCTAACCTAACCAAACCTTAACCAGTCCTAACCTAACCAAACCTTAACCAGTCCTAACCTAACCTAACCAAACCTTAACCAGTCCTACCCTAACCTAACCAAACCTTAACCAGTCCTACCCTAACCAAACCTTAACCAGTCCTAACCTAACCTAACCAAACCATAACCAGTCCTAACCTAACCAATTCAACTACAACTCGTAAATGATTTAGTATAAAGCTTCTACATGGAAAATATTCGGGTTTTTTTTTAAAGATAACATTGACATTAATTTAACGTCAGAGTAATAGGTTAGGTTAGGTTAGGTTAGGTTAGGTTAGGTTAGGTTTTGGTTGGGATATTGTGTGTGTGTATTGCCGGTCCATTTAAAAAAGCTTTACCGTATATCATGGTTTGGTTATTCTGATGCGGGTTGTGATTGGTTGTGATATAATTAATTGAGATTAGATTAATATTTTTGTATGGTGATAATTAGTTGATATCGAATTATCTTGGGAGGAAAATTAATTGGGATTAGATTATTATTTTTTGATGATTTGGGATAAGATTATAACCTGTTTGTGATAATTAAATGGGAATATATTACCTTTCTTATGATAATTAAATGGGAATATATTACCTTTCTTATGATAATTAAATGGGAATATATTACCTTTCTTATGATAATTAAATGGGAATATATTACCTTTCTTATGATAATTGAGAACAGATTATTAATTAATTTGGGTAAGTTATAATTTGACTTAGATTATCACCTATATTTGGTAGTAATAATTAGGCTCAGATTAATACTTATTTAACATATGAGATGATTATACTTTAGCATAATAATAAAAAAAAATAAGGAAAATGAATGATGTTGATACGAATTCACACCATCTACCCTTAGTGTTTTCTCAGTACCTCTTGTCCATGTGATTCTAACGCTACTACTGTATGTGATTCTCTATATCTATTAGAAATCTGGGACTTGTGATTGGTGGTGTATTTTCGTATCTCGTTTCATCTGATTACATTGGGGTTTGTCTGGTTGGTGGTGGCGCCTCTAGCGGAAAATCTCTCGTTACTTGATGCTGTCCAATCGTTCCACACACAAGTCTAAGCTCTCTTATTCATGCTGTGAGGACTGAGGATGTATTTTATATTTACTCGTGTGTTTGATTTGAAGTTACATATAACGGTGTTTATTTTAACTGAGGATTTTTAGAGATGGAAGAAATATTCAACTCAGCAGACAAACTTTTTTTAAGTGATTTTTGTCTTTATATTTCAATTGTGAAAATATACAGTATAGCTCATGTGAAAGCTTTTAATAGTTACACAAGTACGAAATATATCACCAAAAACATGAATATTAAGTTTTGTTCAATTATATGCATTGGTTTATTTGGTTTTAAGTGTTTTCGCTGTTCAGGAGGTTAGGTGTAATAGAAAATTGAGATTCTATTGAACATAAACTAAACTAAATTAACATAACTTTAAATGAATGTAATCTGACACTCAATATGTACGGTACTCACTTTAGTTAGGTTAATTATGGTATATTTGATAATAGTTTAAAAGCCTTAGAGTTTATTATATACGAAGACAATATTTTACATAAGGTAATTCACATCAAAGGTATTATGTGATAATTCGTCGACATGTTTGGAATTACAGGTGTGTGATATTGTAATGGTGAATGTGATATGGTAGAGTTAATATATGGGTGATTTTACAGGTGTGTGATTGTATGTTTCATGGTGTGTGTGATGTGAGCCAAGTTCCTCTGCTAACGAGTACAAGCGTCCTTGTATAAGGTTAACCACTGCTACTGTTACTACTATTATTATTATACTACTACTACTACTACTATTATTATTATTATTATTATTATTATTATTATTATTATTATTATTATTATTATTGTTATTATTATTATACTACTACTACTACTACTACTACTACTATTAATAATATTATTAGTATTAGTATTATTATCATACTACTACTACTACTACTACTACTACTACTACTATTATTATATTACTACTACATCAATATAAAAAACTACTTCAGAAAATCATTCTTAATATCAAAAATAAATCGAAGGTCACTAATAACACTAATTACAGGTGTGAGTGTGACGTCAGCCAGGTAATCTAATTAATATTCTTTATATATATATTCCAGGTAAGTGTGACTAATTAACAGCTCCTCGTGGGACAGTGACACACTTCACTTCAGGTACGTTTTGAATTTCTTCTTTAATTACGTCCATTATCGTTTGGGTAAGAGGGATATCGTTAGTGTGGGTATCGTTAGGGTGGGTATCGTTAGGGTGGGTATCGTTAGTGCGGGTATCGTCCGTATGTCTGTTAAGATCTTCAAATCGGCGTCAGAGAAGTGAAGGCGATGGGGAGCAGTACCGGCTATGGTACCTCCTTGTGTACCGAAGCCTTGCAGTACCGGCTGTTACCTCCTTGTGTACCGAAGCCTTGCAATACCCGCTGTTACCTCCTTGTGTACCGAAGCCTTGCAGTACCGGCTGTTACCTCCTTGTGTACCGAAGCCTTGCAGTACCGGCTGTTTCCTCCTTGTTTACCAATGCAGTACCGGCTGTTACCTCCTTGTGTACCGAAGCCTTGCAGTACCGGCTGTTACCTCCTTGTGTACGGAAGGCTTGCAGTACCGGCTGTTTCCTCCTTGTGTACCGAAGCCTTGCAGTACCGGCTGTTACCTCCTTGTGTACGGAAGGCTTAGTATGCAGTGTACTATATTCACACTTCCCCTAAACGGCAAGTCAAACCTATTAGATCTACTATTACTATTACCTATTAGATCTACTATTACTATTACCTATTAGATCTACTATTACTATTACCTATTAGATCTACTATTACTATTACCTATTAGATCTACTATTACTATTACCTATTAGATCTACTATTACTATTACCTATTAGATCTACTATTACTATTACCTATTCGATCTACTATTACTATTACCTATTTTTTTTGCTATTTTTTGATGATTCCTATTTTTTGTTTTAATCTACATATTTATATAACGTAATTTATATATTTTTCGTGTGACTTATATTCGCGTCTAAAGGTTAATTTAATCTGGGTTTCCTACTTTACATAATTATCTCATTTTTGCTATTTCTTTTTTATCTCTTCCCTTCATTAACCTCCTTTGTCTCTCTCCTCCTCCTAGATAACCCTATTTAACTTTTTATTTCTCTATCTCCCCAATTTCTTTTTATCTTCATCGTTATCTGTGTAAGACCAATATCATCTGCATTTACGAACTATTTTTCTTTTATTTGCTGTTATTAAATTTTATTCCTTCGTTTCTTAAAATTTTTCGTTTTTACAAATTCTCAATAGATTTTATGGTGTTTGATAGAACAGTGAACACTCTCTCTCTCTCTCTCTCTCTCTCTCCTCTCTCTCTCTCTCTCTCTCTCTCTCTCTCTCTCTCTCTTTAACGGATTACTGTACTGTATATAGAGGTGAAGTCCGTTATATCGAGGGTCCGTTATATGGATCTCTTTAATGAGCTATGGTTGATATGTATACTTGTACCGTATGTATATCTATATGTACAGTATACCACCGTAGTATACATGGTTAGGTTAGGTTAGGTTAGGTTAGGTTAGGTTAGGTTGGTTTGGTTAGGTTGGGTTAGGTTATGAGGGTTGGGGAGATGGTTGATATTATGCATATATGTATACCTCTACCTCAGTATACATATCCCCACCGTCGGCTGTATTGGACTCATGTATACATCTAGCCATCGGAGGAAACAGCCAGACACAACGGCAAAATCGGCTTGACCTCTTTTAGCCGCTTAGGTCCAATTGCCTCCCTCTTAGGTAGCCATTTTGGACTCACCTGCTAATGATGACCTGATATAAACACACCCAATCGGACAGTCGACCCCTGGATGCTGATTATGTTGGGTCAATTACCTCGTCCTTAGGGTTGATGTTGTTATCGTTTCGGTGTGAGAGAGAGAGAGAGAAAAAGGGAGAGAGAGAGAAAGAAAGAGAGAAAGGGAGAGAGAGAGAGAGAGAGAGAGAAAGAGAGAGAGTGTCAGCTTCCATATCAAAGCCTCAACTCGTCAACACTAATCCACCCAGATAAAAATAGACTATTACTACGCACGGTACTGTTGACTCTCTCTCTCTCTCTCTCTCTCTCTTTTTTTTTTTTTTTTTTTTTTTTCTCTCCCTCATAACCCCCCAACCAATCGGCTTATATACGCGACGCTGGTAGGTACCCCTATGATAGATGGAGAGCTGGTGAATCTTCCTCCCATTCCCTCCCTCCCTCACTCTCTCCCTCCTCACTCTCTCCTCCTCACTCTCCCTCCTCCTCTCTCCCCTCCTCACTCAATCACTAACTCTACCTCCTACCTCCTCCCCCCTCTCTCTCTCTCTGTGTCTTCCACCTCTGTAATCCTTCCCTCCCCACCATCTATATATCCCTTCCCCTCCCTCCTCTCACCCTCTCCCTCCCACTCCCTCCTCCCACCATCATGCAATTTGTCCCTCTAAATCATAAAGTGATATTTGGAGTTAGTGTAGGGGTCTGTAGGCCTGGAAAATATATATATATAGGAATGGATTTTGTGTTGTTGTCGACTCATATATAGATCCATTAGTGGCTCCAGCGTCTGTTTGTCTGTCTGTCTTTCTTTTTCTGTGTCTGTCTGTCTTTCTCTGTCTTTCTTTCTGTCTGTCTGTCTTTCTGTAATGTTATTATTGTTGTTATAGTTTTCTTTTATCAGTATTATTGTGTGTGTGTGTGTGTGTACAAATTTCGAGACATTGATTTCTTTTAAGATTTATGTCAGAGTATAAGGTCACATCTGGAGGTCAGAGGTCACGATCACAGCTGGAGGTCAGGTCAAGGTCACAGATGGAGGTCAGAGGTCACGATCACAGCTAGAGGTCAGGTCAAGGTCACAGATGAAGGTCAAGGTCACAGCTAGAGGTTAGAGGTCAACGTCACAGATGGAGGATGGCGGTCAAGGTCATAACTAGAGGTCAGAGGTCAAATATGGCAGCGTCAGGTGGATGATGGACCGCGGAATGAGAATTATAATTATGTTGATACAGAGAGTGTAAACAACAGCCCTCACACACTGA
>NW_024721592.1:37500-42500 GCF_018991925.1 Homarus americanus | reverse complement strand
AAAATAATCAAGAAAATGGCGTCAGAAATGCACCCAGACTCATCGCCAAGTGAAAATAATCTCTTATCTCCAGTTTAAGACGAAGAAAACGCCAGAATTTGTGAGTCAAAACGGAAGATTAAGTTAAAACGATACTTAGAAAACGGAACGAGGTAAAAAATTCGTTTTTCTCTCCAGCTACTCTATCTTCCACCCACTCATTCCTGCCCCCTCCTGTCTCCACCCCCAACCCTCCCTGGAGTCGCCGCCAAAAACCTTAATTGAATTGGCGGGAAACGTCGGCAAATACAAGAAAGTTGGCGATTAGGCGAACTATTGAGGTGAATACTGAACCTGGAGTGTGTGTGTGTGTGTGTGTGTGTGTGTGTGTGTGTGTGTGTGTGTGTGTGTGTGTGTGCGTGTGTGTGTTTACTGTGGTTGTATGTGTGTGGTATTACTTGTAGTACAGTTACACACAGTCAGGTAGAGTCAGGTAGGATAATAATTAAGTTAGACAAAACAGGTAAGTCACCTCAGTGGTCGCCGCCAACACAATCAAATTTTAGCGACGCTTAATTCTATTTCCCTGAAGGTGTGTGTGTGTGTGTGTGTGTGTGTGTGTGTGTGTGTGTGTGTGTAGATGTGACCATGTACATATATCTGATGTTTGTATGGTAACATGTATGTATGCATGCATGTATGTATGTATGTATGTATGTATGCATGTATGTATGTATGTATTCCTATTATGAACCAGAACTAGGGGTGTGTACAACAGTAAACAACGGTAAACAACGGTAAACAACAACAGTAAACAACAAGTGGCGACAACAGTGATGCCAACAGTTGACTGGTGGACAAGACTTGACCATTAGGTAATTGAGTTGAGGATTGACGGAACCTAGACAGAGGCAGTGATAGTAGGGGGAGGGAGGCCCTGCTGGTCTACTAGGCCCCTGTCCTAATAGGCCCCAGTCTTAGTAGGCCCCACCACTACCACCACCACCACCACACCACCATTACACCACCATACAGCACCATAATCGAGCCCATTCTCTCTCTCTCTTTCACATTCCTCTCACCCCCCCACAGTGGAGGGGGGGTGAGGGGGGTGAGGAGGGGTGAGGGGTGAGGGGGGGTGAGGGGGGTGTACTGCCAGGCTGGCTCGTGGGGTAGTTTGAACGCCTCTGTGACTGGAATTAAATCACACTTAATACAGTTATGGGAGCCTGGGGGTAGTGTGGGAGAGAGAGAGAGAGAGAGAGAGAGAGAGAGAGAGAGAGAGAGAGAGAGAGAGAGAGAGAGAGAGAGACAGAGACAGAGACAGACAGACAGATAGAGAAGTGAGACAGAAAAATAGAGGAAATTGAGAGAAAGAAGGAAGAGGAGAGAGAGAGAGAGAGAGAGAGAGAGAGGACCCAGCTAGTATATTCTCGCCCCAAAAATTCTACCAAATTACATCTGCCGTAAGACTATGACGTCATAACAAAAGTCGTAAACAAAATGACGTCACATTACTTATTATGACGCAATGTGGCACGAATGACTCCAACTCTCTCTCTCTCTCTCTCTCTCTCTCAACTACTCACCTGCCTTCCCTCCTCCCCCTAACCCCCCACCTCCCTTCAACCCACTAACCCACCCAGCCCACCATCACAGGCCTGTCTACCTGCCTACCACACCTAATAATTCATAAGTACTTAAACCCTTCTCGCCTCACCTTTTAACTAATGTATGAGCCAACCCGAAAAATTCAGGATTTTTTATTTTATCTTTTTTTAATTGATTTTTCTGGGGAGGGGGGGAAGGAGGGGGAGGGGGAAGGAGGGGAGGGGGTATTTTAGTGTGTATGGAAGAGAGGATGTATATGTGTGGCCTTGTATGTATGTATGTATGTATGTATTGTATGTATGTATGTATGTATGTATGTATGTGTGTGTGTGTGTGTATGTATGTATGTATGTGTGTATGTATGTATGTGTGTATGTATGTATGTATAGGTGTGTTTATGTTGTTGGGTGTTATAGACTCTCCCTCTCTCAGTAAATAATAAGGCTTCACCGCCAATATAAACTCAATCTGTTATTTCGTGTTAATTAAGAATTTTTAATGAATAATATAACACCTGTCCCGAGGCCTACCTGATGTGCACCTGTGTATACCTGTGCCCAGTGTACACATGTATGGCCGTGTACACATGATATGGTGTGTGTGTTTGGGAGCTGAGGGTTTTTTTCGGTATAAATGTAGAATTTTCTTGATATAATGGGTTCGGTGTCTGTCTTTCTGTCTGCCTGCCTGTCTGCCTGTCTGTCTGTCTGTCTGTCTGTCTTTCTGTCTGTCTGCCTGCCTGTCTGTCTGTCTTTCTGTCTGCCTGTCTGTCTGTCTGTCTGTCTGTCTTTCTTGCATCTCTGTATATATCCCTCTTTTACCTCTCTTTCTCTCACACACACACACACACACACACACACACACACACACACACACACACACACACACACACACACACACACACACACACACTCAAGAACAGACGAGAGAGGAGGAAAGAGAGCGAACCTAACCATTCTATTTTTTTTAACATTGTTCATGAGTTGCTCCATTAACGCCGGATGTTGTGGCTCTAACCCCGAACATGTATAATTAATGTATCATAATGCTTGAAGGTGGTCTTATGTGGTATGTGGTATGTGTTATATGGTGTGTGGTGTGGTATGTGTTTTGTTATGTGGTGTGTGTTATGAGTTATGAACCGTCGGAAAAATGTCCAGGTGTTTTGTGTGTGTGTGTGTGTGTGTGTGTGTGTGTGTGTGTGTGGTTTTTTACGGACAGGAGTTGAGTGTGTTGACCTTGTTTAGATGTCTCTCTCTATCTTTTTTTTCTCTCTCGATATTTAATTTTTCACACACACACACACACACACACACACACACACACACACACACACACACACACACACACACACATGCAACAATAACACACACATGGCCACAGTCATGCCAGCCACATAATTGTAACACACACATGGCCACACAACATGGCCACCCACCATAACTGTAACACACCCACATGGCCACAGCAACACATGCACACCTCCATAACTGTAACACACCCACACACACACACACAACACATGGCCACCCACCATAACTGTAACACACCCACATGGCCACACAACACATGGCCACCCACCATAACTGCAACACACCCACATGGCCACACAACACATGGCCACCCACCATAACTGTAACACACCCACATGGCCACACAACACATGGCCACCCACCATACACAACACACCCACATGGCCACACAACACATGGCCACCCACACAACGTACCACCATCGCCTGAACACACCCACGCAACACACGAGCCACCCACCATAACTGTAACACACCCACGCCACAGCAACACAGCCACCCACCATCTGCAACACACCCTGGCCACAGCAACACATGGCCACCACCATAACTGCAACACACCCACATGGCCACACACAACACATGGCCACCCACCATAACTGCAACACACCCACATGGCCACACACAACACATGGCCACCCACCATAACTCAACACACCCACATGGCCACACACAAACACATGACCACCCACCATAACTGCAACACACCCACATGGCCACAGCAACTCGGCTGCCTAGGTTTGACAAACACCTTTGTGACCTCTAGTCTGTAATCCTTTTGCACTACCGCTCACAGGCTGAGGGTGGGGGTGAGAGGGAAGGGAGGAGGTAGGGGAAGGGAGGTAGGGGGAAGGGAGGTAGGGGAAGGAAGAAGGGCTCAATATACTACCGACAACCCACAGGAATATTAAAAAATCAAATAAATTCACTACCACCACTGACACCACACCGCTACCACCACTGACACCACACCGCTACCATCACTGACACCACACCGCTACCATCACTGACACCACACCGCTACCACCACTGACACCACACCGCTACCACCACTGACACCACACCGCCTACCACCACTGACACCACACCGCCACCACCACCACCACCGCTACCACCACTGACACCACACCGCTACCACTGACACCACACCGCTATCACCACCACCACCACACCGCTACCACCACTGACACCACCGCTATCACCACCGCCACCACACCGCTACCACCACTGACACCACACCGCTACCACCACCACCACCACACCGCTACCACCACTGACACCACACCGCCTCACCACCACCACCACACCGCTACCACCACTGACACCACACCGCTATCACCACCACCACCCACCGCTACCACACTGACACCACACCGCTACCACCACTGACACCACACCGCTACCACCACTGACACCACCGCTACCACCACTGACACCACACCGCTACACCACTGACACCACACCGCTACCACCACTGACACCACACCGCTACCACCACTGACACCACGCTACCACCACTGACACCACACCGCTACCATCACTGACACCACACCGCTACCACCACTGACACCACACCGCTACCATCACTGACACCACACCGCTACCACCACTGACACCACACCGCTATCACCACCACCACCACACATTACCACTACAACATCCACCACTACATCACCACATCACACATCACACCATAGATCACTACGCCACACATCACCACACATCACCACCACATCACACCATAGATCACCACGCCACACATCACCACACATCACCACACATCACACCATAGATCACCACGCCACACATCACCACACATCACCACACATCACCCTGTAGCGCCACCCTAAGACCAGCCACGGGGATTTCTCGCAATCCCAAATTGGATTCCGGGAAAATCGACGCTGACGACATTTAAATTCCTCATCAGGAGTTTCGGCGGCGCCCCAGAGTAATCCCCTCCTAGCTGGGGATTACTGGGGTGGGTGGGGGGATTACTGAGGTGGGGGAGGATTACTGGGGGTGAGGACTGTGTGGGGGTGGGGAGGATTACTGGGGGCTGAGATCTATTGTAGAGGCTGGGGATTACTGGGGCTGG
>NW_024721592.1:10000-32500 GCF_018991925.1 Homarus americanus | reverse complement strand
TGTGTATGGTGTTATTATTTGTTGTTATTAGTGTGTGTGTGTGTGTGTGTGTGTGTGTGTGTGTGTGTGTGTGTGTGTGTGTGTGTACTCCAAACATGCAGACATATAAATGAATACCAGAAAGAAAAACAGAGTGGGAGAAAGTAGAGACAGAGCGTGAGTTAGAGAGAGAGAGAGAGAGAGAGAGAGAGAGAGAGAGAGAGAGAGAGGAGGAGAATGCAGAGCTAAGTTGGAGAAAGAGAGGAGTGAGAGAAAGTGAGAGAAAGAGGTTTGGTTCAGCTTCCACTCGACTGTGTTAAACAATCCATCTCCCCGCCAGCTGTAGTGTGCCACCGTGTTGACTCTCCTTTTATATGTGTGTGGCACTGTGGGGAGGGTGAGGGAGGGTGGCACTGTGGGAGGGGAGGGAGGTGGCACTGTGGGAGGGGTGAGGAGGGTGGCACTGTGGGGGGTGAGGGAGAGTGGCACTGTGGGAGGGAGGGTGGCACTGTGGGAGGGTGAGGAGAGTGGCACTGTGGGATGAGGGAGGGGTGCTGTGGGAGGTGAGGAGGGTGGCACTGTGGGGAGGGTGAGGGAGGTTGCACTGTGGGAGGGTGAGGGAGGGTGGCACTGTGGGAGGTGAGGAGAGTGGCACTGTGGGAGGGTGAGGGAGGGTGGCACTGTGGGAGCGTGAGGGAGAGTGGCACTGTGGGGAGGGTGAAAAGGGTGGCACTGTGGGAGGGTGAGGGAGGGTGGCACTGTGGGAGGGTGAGGGAGAGGTGGCACTGTGGGAGGGTGAGGAAGAGTGGCACTGTGGGGTGAGGGAGGGTGGCACTGTGGGAGGGTGAGGAGAGTGTCACTGTGGGAGGGTGAGGGAGGAGAGTGGTGATGAGGGAGGGTGGGAATGCAAAGAGGGAGAGAGTGATAAATGAGTGAAGGAATGAAGGGATAGGAAGGTGGGAGAGAAGGAAGGAGGAAGGCAAGGAGGGAGGAGGTGAAGGAAGGAGAGGGAGAGAGAAAACATATATTGAGACAGACAGACATATTTTTGATCGTGATGGAGAAATACGATGGTATTAAGGAGAGTGTGGGAGAGTGGCAGGGAGGGAGGGAGAGTGTGGGAGAGTGGCAGGGAGGAGGGAGAGTGTGGGAGAGTGGCAGGGGAGGGAGGGAGAGGGAGAGTGTGAGAGGAGGGAGGAGGGAGGGAGAGAGAGAGAGGGAGGGAGAGAGAGAGAGAGAGAGAGGCGTTAACTCCTTCCATTAATGATTAGTTACAGGAACATTACCGCATAACAGGCATTATACCTGTGTGTGTCTGTGTATGTGGTAAAGATAGGTACACACACACACACACACACACACACACACACACACACACACACACACACACACACACACACAACACACACACACACACACACACACACACACACACACACACACACACACACACACACACACACACACAACACACACACACACACACACACACACACACACACACACACACACACACACACACACACACACACACAACACACACACACACACACACACACACACACACACACACACACACACACACACACACACACACACACACACACACACACACACACACACACACACACACACACACACACACACACACACACACACACGATGGATATAAATGTTTGGGTTCTCAGTCGTAGGTTAGATCGGGTTAAACTTCTTATTTCTCTAATTATACCTCCTACCTATTTATCTCTCTTTCTCTCCTCCCTTTCTTACCCTATTTAGTCCTATTTCTTTCTTCTTTCTCTCTTTTTCATACAATTTTATTCCTATTTAATTCTCCCTTAATCTATCTTTCATTCTTCTTCTTCTTCTTCTTCTTCTTCTTCTTTCATTCATTCTCTTAGCTCATCCCTTTTCCTTTCCCTTCTCTTCCTTCTTCCTCTTTCATCGTTCTTAATGTTCTCACCCTCTTATTATCGCTTTATCCTCCACTCCCTCTTCCTTCTCTTCCTCTTCTTATTCTTCTTCCCCTTCCTCCCCTTACGTTTTCCTCTTAAGCCCCTTTCTTATGTCCCTCTTTCTCTCTTCTCTCTTTTCTCTCTCTCTCTCTCTCTCAAGATAATGATCCTCTTAAGTGAGTTTATTTGATCCTGCAGTAAGGAGGAATTATACCATGGAGAGTGTGTGTGTGTGTGTGTGTGTGTGTGTGTGTGTGTGTGTGTGTGTGTATGTGTGTGATCCAGTGACTCCCCTCACTCCCTCCTTCCCTCTACCCCCTTTTCCCTCCCCTCACTCCCTACTTTCCTCAGTCCTTTTATCCTCAAGTAGGTCACTGATGGACAGGTTGGAGCATTACAGGTCAAGACAAGCTGGAGCATTACAGGTTAGGGACAAGTTGGAGCATTACAGGTCAGGACAGGTTGGAGCATTACAGGTCAAGGACAGGTTGGAGCATTACAGGTCAGGACAAGCTGGAGCATTACAGGTCAAGGACAGGTTGGAACATTACAGGTCAAGGACAGGTTGGAGCATTACAGGTCAAAGACAGGTTGGGCATTACAGGTCAAGGACAGGCTGGAGCATTACAGGTCAAGGATTGATTAACTTACGAGATAAAAATAAAATATCGGAGAGAAAATGACGTTAATTTTACACCGAGACTCGACCTTAACTAGATACGTTCACTTAGCGCCTCTCTCCCTTCCTCCCTCTCGCTCGCTCTCTCTCTCCCTCCTCCTCCTGCCTTTCCTTTGCCTCTCCCCCTCACCCTCCTTTCTCTCTTCTCTTATTATCCTCTTCCTCCTCCCATCTTTCTCCCTTCTTCGCCCCTTTTCCCTTTCCTTCCCTTCTCTATCTCCTCCTCCTCCTTTCCTCTCTCTCCTTCCCTCCTTTCCCCTTCTCCCTCCTCCCTTTCCTTCCCTTCTCCTCCCCCACCCCTTGTTGACATTTGGGCAGATTACATTACTTTCACACATCTGACCATTAAAACTGACTCATTCTGACGTATTTTCCCCTCTGACCAATCACAGCCAAGCCTTCCTCTCCCTGACCAATCATAGCCGAATCTTCCTCCCCTGACCAATCACAGCTAGTCTTCCTCCTCCCTGACCAATCATAGCCGAATCTTCCTCCCCTGACCAATCACAGCCTAGTCTTCCTCCTCCCGATGACCAATCATAGCCGAATCTTCCTCCCTGACCAATCACAGCCGAGTGTTCCTCCTCCCTTGACCAATCACAGCCGAGTCTTTCTCCGCTGACCAATCACATCAGTATACCGCCTCTTCAACATGGCTACCAAACTACTTAATGGCTCGAGTGTGTTACGTGAATATCTGTATTGGTGTGTGGGGGTGTGTGGGATGTGTGGAGGGTGGGGGAGGAAGGGTGTGGGGGGTGTGGGGGTCGGGGGAGGAAGGTGTGTGGGGAGGAAGGTGTAGGAGGGTCTTATGTACGTATATATATATATATATACTATATGTATGTGAGCCAGCGTGTGTGTGTGTGTGTGTGTGTGTGTGTGTGTGTGTGTGTGTGTGTGTGTGTTTGTGTGTTTTGTGTTTACATTAAGCATTTGTGTATGTATACCTGAACTAATATACGCTTAAACACACACACACACACACACACACACACACACACACACACACACACACACACACACACACATACACATACATACACAGAAGAACTCAGACACACACACAGTTAATTAGATTCGTGTTAAGGAGTGTAAACAATTAGCTTGCCTTAGGGTTTTAGTTAAGTTGAAAGGTCATGAATGCATTGTGTTGTAATAAAGCAATGATTACATCACTTAACACAGGAGAGAGGGAGAGAGAGAGAGAGAGAGAGAGAGAGGGAGAGAGAGAGAGAGAGAGAGAGAGAGAGAGAGAGAGAGAGAGAGAGAGGTATATAGCTTTTGCTCTATTTGCACAAGTTTTTACCCACGGAAGATGAAAAGTGAGATAGAGAGATAGAGAGATAGAGAGAGTGATAGAGAGAGTGATAGAGAGAACTTCGCATCAAAACAAGGAAAAACAAGAATCTCGAAAACACAAGGGAATTCTGGGATCAGCTGACTGAGTGAACAAACATTGCTGAGTCACGTGGAGACTTACAAACAAGATCTCTCTCTCTCTCTCTCTCTCTCTCTCTCTCTTTTCTCACTCTCTCTAGTACACCTCAATATACACAGTAGAATAGGAAACACTATAAAAGATAAAGGTAGACATAAGAGAGAGAGAGAGAGAGGCACTACACGGTGAAGGCAGATGCACCATAAAATCTCTCTTGTATGTCGATTCTATTTCCCAGATGCAAAAACTATCAGTAAAGTTGTTAGGTATACGGTGGTGGTGTGTGTGTGTGTGTGTGTGTGTGGGTAGTGGTGATGGTGGTAGACAATCTGATACCACCAGCCACCACCACACACCACGACCCCCTCCCCTACACCACCAGCCACCACCACCACCAGCCACCAGCTACCACCAACCACCACCAGCTACCAGCTACCACCAACCACCACCAGCCACCAGCTACCACCAACCACCACCAGCCACCAGCCACACCAACCACCACCAGCCACCAGCCTACCACCAACCACCACCAGCCACCAGTTACCACCAACCACCACCAGCCACCACCACCACACACCACGACCCTCCCCTACACTACCAGCCACCACCAGCCACCACCACCACACACCACGACCCTCCTTACACTACCAGCCACCACCAGCCACCACCACGCCACCACCAACCACCACCAGCCATCACCACCACCTGCCTCCTTTACTACTACCAACATCGTTGTTCGTGCGGTATATTACGTTATACTGCCAGTCATCACCATCAACCTCTATTCCAGCACTAACCCTACTACCACTACCCTACCACCACTACCCTACCACCACTACCCCACCACCATCACCCCTACTACCACCACTACCCTACCGCCCTACCACCACACACCCTACAACCACTACCACCATCACCCACCACCACCACCCCAACCCCACCACACCACTACTCCTACCACCCCTACCACCACACACTTACAACCACTACCACCACTCATTCCCAACCCCTACCACCATCACCCCACCACCACTCCTACCACACAGCACCACAGTTCTTCCTATTGACCAGAAAGGAAGAGTAAGGAAAGACCAAGAATCAGGGGGAGGTGAGTGGAGGAGGGGAAGAAGGGGAAGGGGGAAGGGGGTAAGGGGAAGGGGAGGGGGTAAGGAGGAAGGGGAAGGGGGAAGGGCAACTCTAACAGACCACAACCTCCTCAAATGCCATTATGGGATTTTTGTGTCGCTGGAATTTCCTGAAGGTGAGACTTTGATCTGGAAAAATGTGGAGCTATCAGAGAAGATGGTGGGGATGTGGGGGGCTAGTAGTGGTGGGGTGGGGCTAATGGTGGGGGGTGTGAATGGAGATGGTACACACACACACACATACACATACACACACACACACACACACACACCTTCACCCACCAACACACCCTCACACTCTCCCTCTCTCCACCCCCACCATAAGCTAGCTCACAGTGCCTGGGGAGACAGGAGAGAGAGAGAGAGAGAGACAGAGAGAGAGAGAGGAGGGGGGAGAGAGGAGAGAGAGAGGGGGGAGCACTTTTGACTTATATCCAGACAGGAAATTGACTCGGAGATTATCGTGTGATGTATTATGTGGAGCCATGAGTCTCTGTGTACCCAGTAGCTGTGTGGGTAGATAGATAGATAGATAGATAGATAGATAGATAGATAGATAGATAGATTATTGGATGGATGGTGGATGGATGGACGAGCAATCACACCCAAGAAAGTCAACCAATCACGAACCAGAGACTACAGAGGACAACCAATCACATACCAATAACGTAGAAAGTCAGCCAATCGTGAACCAGCCATCCAGATCAACCAGCTAATCATAAACCAATAAACTCGGGTCGGTCAGCGAATCACAGACAAGAATATCATCCAAATCATCCAATCGTGAATGGTCAAGTAGTATCCATGCGAGCCCCAACCAATCACGAACAAGTACTCAAGTCGGCCAGTCAATCATGGACAAGTATCCACGTCAGGTCCAGCCAATCATATACAAGCACCCAGAGAGAACTTCCTCAAGGAGCCTAGCAGAAATAATCTCCATCATATCGCCCGGGGAAATATTTCTGGCGCTGGGTGAGGGGCCTTGTATAACCTACTCATTGTTGGAACCTTCTCTCCTGGCTCTCATTCCCATTCGTATCTCCACAGTCTTTTAAAAATCAGCATTATTGGAACGTCGTGATTCTTGTGTTAATTTCGTGTCGTATCTTCTTAGTCTTTTAAACAGTAGACACACATAATATTGGAACTTAAGAATCTTGTCTTAAATCCATCTATATCTCACCAGTCTTTAAAAAAAAAACTCAAGAGACACATTATTGGAACTTCTGATTCTATTGTTATCCCATTTCGTATGTTATTAGTCTTTTGAAAACCTGAGACCCATTATTGGAACCTCAGAACCCTGCTTTAATTCCATCCATGTGTCACCAGTCTTCAGAAAATTAGACCACCTCCCCCACACACACGCACATTATTGGAACGTCGAAATATGGCGTTAATTCCATCTGTGTGTCGCCAAATCTTCAGAAAATTAGATCCACATTATTGGAACCTCAGAAGGTGGTGTTAATTCCCTCCGTGTGTCACCAGTCTTTAGAAAATCACTTACAGTTCATATTTCTGTCGAATTGTGGTTGGTGTGGCTGCGTGTGGTTGTTGTGGTTGTGATTGTGTGGTTGTGTTGTTGGTGTGGTTTGTGTGTGGTGGTTGTGTGGTTGGTATGGTTGGTGTGGTTGGTGTGTGGTTGTGTGGTTGTGTATGGTTTAATAACTACGTGTGCTTGCAGTAAGAGCCTCCTGAGAGAAACACACACACACACACACACACACACACACACACACTGGTGATAATCCCTCTCATAGTTCATCAGCCTTCACAAAACTCTAGATGATGCCACTTTTTCCCTGCCTCGTTTTCTAGTTAACAAGATTACAACATTTAATCTTCAGGAAATAAGAATAATAAAAATATATATTCCTGAATAAACTAATTCAGATATTGCCGTCGGTAACAGATGTGTCGCCTCCAGAAGGGTAAAACTCTTCAGGGTGTTTTTGTGGTGTTCCATAAGGGTGATGTATTAATGCTGGTGGAAGGTGACTTTCAACCTTCCCAGCTACCGTTGAGTACCACTGATCTGCCGCTGTGTGCTGGACGACTGGAGTGTGTGCAAATCGGATTGGATTGAAGATTTTATATGACGAGTGATTTGCAAATCGGATTGGAAACTGAATTTTATGACAATGTGCTTTTTTTTATCTGGGGTTTATACAAAGCGGGAGTCTACAGCGTCCTTACTGGGATGTTACATGTGAGTGTTGGTGTGAGGACGACCACGACGTGTTCACTTGACGTACGATTTTTTCACTTGACGTACGACCATGATTTTCTCACTTCACCGTACCACTTTTTCATTTAACTTACGATTTGTTCACTGGGGTAACGACTATGTTTTCTTCACTTGACGCACGACTCCAAATTTTAGGTTATGTTAGGTTAAACACATTTAGGTACAGTATCTTTACATTGGTAGATATAAGCGTGTATACATAACCCAAAAATATACAGAAATATACAGTCATACACACTCAATACATTCATCTCTTCATGTATTCATACTACTGTAAATCACACACACACACACACACACACACACACACACACACACACACACACACACACACACACACATAACAAAAGCAGCTCTCCCAGATACACATAATAGTCCCCCACCCCCACAGCCAGCCAGTGAGCCAGCCAGTGAGCCAGCCAGTGAGCCATTCTGTTAAGTTAAAACCAACCTCAAAACTTTAATACTTAACCATCTAAGTAGAACGTTATCAAAAGCCCATTTACTTATTTAAGTAGTCGGAAAGTTTTGGGGTTCCTTAAAGTTTTCTTTTGGGTGGGTGGTGGGTGTGGGTGGGTGGGTGGGTGGTGGGTGGGTGGGTTCCATTATATATAAGAAATGAGCCGATCAAATAACAATTACCTGGTATTTTTAAACCCAGCTTCAGGTGTGAGGGTTTGGTGTAAAGTAAGTCTTCTTTGTTTGTTTGTTTTGTATTTATTTTCTTTATTTATTATCTTTCTTACCTTTATTTTCTTTCTTTCTTTATTTATTTATTTATTTTCTTCCCTTTATGCTTTCTTTATTTCTTTATTTTTTTCTTATCTCAGATCTCCTCGTTTCTTCCTTCTTCTTCTTCTTCTTCTTCTTCTTCTTCTTCTTCTTCTGCACCTCAACCACTCTCCTCCCCTCCCTCCTCCTCCCCCCCCCTCCTCCTCCTCCTCCTCCTTCTCCTCCTTTTAAGGAAGTTTTTCGCTCAGAGCTAAAGGAGGAATCCTAGAGCGAAGATAAAAATTACGCGGGAAAATATGGTGGCGGGTAAAAAGCGCGGGAAAATATGAAGGCGGGAAAATAGCGCGGGAAAAACGTGGTGGTGGCAAGGGGAGAGGATGAGGGGTGGTATGGTGGGGAGGGGGGTTGATGGGTGTGAGAGGGGGTGATGGAGGGTGGGGGTGGGGGTGGGGGGCGGAAAAGAGTGCGGGAAAATATGAAGTGTAGAAGATGACACGAAGGTAAATACAAGGCTCTGGGAATAACTGGGGGATAATACGAAGGTGGGAAGAGAGATGGAGGAAAGAAGAAGAAGAAATAACAAGAATTAACGGAGGAAAGAAGAAGAAATGAGACAGGGGGAAGAAGCCAAATAATAAACGGAAAATTGTCGAGACGAGAAAAGAAGAAAAGGAAACACAGGGTAGAAGAAGAAGGAGAAGGAGGAGATGAGGTAAATGATAATAAAGAGGACGGAGAAGAAGCGAAAAATAAACACAAGAGAAAATGGTGTTGACGGAAATGAAGAAAAGTGAGAGGGAGGATGAGAAGAG
Organism: Homarus americanus; assembly: GCF_018991925.1. NCBI lineage: Eukaryota > Metazoa > Arthropoda > Malacostraca > Decapoda > Nephropidae > Homarus > Homarus americanus. Next base: position 23,500 of record NW_024721592.1, on the reverse strand, counting down.
GAACAAGGAAAAGAGGAAAGATTACGACCATGTGAAGAAAAGAGAGAGACAGAGAGGGAGAGAGAGAGAGGCAAGGAGAAAGTGTGAGAGACGAGGAGAAGGACGAGAGGGAGAAGAAAAACAAGGAAACGAGGAAAGATTACGACCGTGTGAAGAAAAAAGAGAGAGAGAGAGAGAAGGAGAAAATGTGAGAGACGAGGAGGAGGAGAAGGAAGAGGAGGAATAAAAGAGAGAAAGTCGACAAAGGTGAAGATATTGGGTAGGTCTCTGCTGTTATCCTCTCTTCATGCATGACATAAGACACGAGGGAGGAGGAAGAGGAAGAGGAGGAGGAAGGGAATGATGGGGTGAGGGAAGGAGGAGGAGGAGGAGGAGGAAGAGGAGGAGAAGATTATCAGAGGGAAGAAGAAGGAGGAGGAGGAGGAGGAGGAGGAGGGGGAAGAGGAGGAGGAGGAGGAGGAGGAAGGATTATCGGGAGGGGAAGAATAAGGAGGAGGAGGAGGAGGAAGGATTAGGAGGATAAGAAAAAGGAGAGGGAAGAGGAGTGCAAGAAAGTGTTATACTGAGAATCATATTTGTTCTTATATTTACTCCTTCCCTACCCATTTACCCTCTCCCCTTCCTTTCCCTCTTCACCCCCTTCCCTTCCCTTCACACCATCCCCCTTCACCTTCCTCCCCCCTCCACACCCTGCTCTTACCTTCCCTCCCCTTTTCACCCCCTCCCCTTATCCCTTCACCCCTTCCCACCCCCTTCCTTCCTCACCCCTTCCCCTCACTCCTCCCCTCCCTCAGTGGCCTCGACCCATCAAGAGGCTAACGACCCTTACATGTAATGAAAGTTGATAATCTTATATTCTTTGGCCTCACTCTAAAAGAACCGCCAGTGCCGGCAAAAGGTCGAGCGAACGTCCGCCTAACCGAGCTTTCCCATAACTGTATCATTTAAAGAGGTGGGGAGCAACGCCAGGCTTTCTTAAGTGCTCGTGCTGGCGTTTGGTTAGGGAGAGAGAGGGGGGGGGTTATGTTGGAGGAAGAGGAGGGGGAAGAGGAAGGAGAGAGATACTGAGAGAGATAGAGAGAGAGATAGAGATAGTGAGAGAGACAGTGAGAGACACCCACCTGTTATAATGATCCGGGCAGGTGTACGAGACAGCTGGGTCAGACCTGTCAGCTGGTGTAAGGAAGGAGAGATACTGAGAGAGATAGTGAGAGATAGAGATAGAGAGAGAGACAGAGAGAGATAGTGAGATAGACAGTGAGAGACACCCACCTGTAATAATGATCCGGGCAGGTGTACGAGACAGCTGGGTCAGACCTGTCAGCTGGTGTAAGGAAGGAGAGATACTGAGAGATAGTGAGAGATAGAGATAGAGAAGAGATAGGAGATAGTGAGAGAGACAGTGAGAGACACCCACCTGTAATAATGATCCGGGCAGGTGTACGAGACAGCTGGGTCAGACCTGTCAGCTGGTGTAAGGAAGGAGAGATACTGAGAGAGATAGTGAGAGATAGAGATAGAGAGAGAGACAGAGAGATAGTGAGAGAGACAGTGAGAGACACCCACCTGTAATAATGATCCGGGCAGGTGTACGAGACAGCTGGGTCAGACCTGTCAGCTGGTGTAAGGTGCGGCACTGGAACCTGGAGAGACCATCCTGGGGACTGACCTCCAACACGTGAAGCTCCCCGTCACTGGTCATGTGGTACTTCCCATCTGGAGGAGGGAAGTGACGGGTTAGTGTGGTACTTCCCATCTGGAGGAAGGAAAGTGGCGGGTTAGTGTGGTACTTCCCATCTGGAGGAGGGAAGTGACGGGTTAGTGTGGTACTTCCCATCTGGAGGAGGGAAGTGACGGGTTAGTGTGGTACTTCCCATCTGGTGGAGGGAAAGTGACGGGTTAGTGTGGTACTTTCCATCTGGTGGAGGGGAAAGTAGTGGTCGTAGTTTCATTGTACAATAGAATCTACAACCCAGTGGTATCAATGGCCAGTCTAACCCAACCCAAGCCAACCCAACCCAAGCCAACCCAACCCAAGCCAACCCACCCAAGCCAACCCAACCCAAGCCAACCCCACCCACCTCTCTGCTGTAACCTCACTACCTAACACCTAGCATTTGGTTAATTATACAGGTAATTATACATCTATTTACCTGGTCAGAGCTGTCAGGTAGAGGATAATACTATCATAAACGTGTGAATAATGACGTAGTTTTGTTTACATACACAACCACGGCGATACACCTTCACAATCCTCAGATCATTTATCTCATTATTCAACTTGTACTCAAACTTGTAATCAAACTTGTACTCACACTTGTACTCCAATATACTTCTGTTATACTTCAATTCTAACAAATATGGCTTCTATAATTTCATAATCTCGATACAGCAATACAGAGGAATTTTTTATCCCAGGGGGCGTTAGAATAGGTCACCAGGTCACGCCAGGTATATTATGACACCAGGTAAACACAGGTAGTCACAGGTAAACACAGGTAGTCACAGGTAAACACAGGTAGTCACAGGTAAACACAGGTAAATGTTATTGTATCCCCTGCCACCAGGTCACTCCTTTAATTTTACTACTCTGGATCAAAGGTATTTTATCGCCTTTGTTATTGTGGCAATTTTAAAATAATCATGGTATATTAGAGAGGTGTATGACCTCTGTACCTGTGGATGTACCTATATTACACACACACACACACACACACACACACACACACACACACACACACACACACACACATCAATAATACACACGTCCTCCACCACCAAGTGAGAGCAACACGGAAGGAATAAAATTTAAACAGCTACAGGAGTTGGTCGGGTAACATTAGTTAGAGAAAAAGTGAGCAAGTTTGGTAATGTGAGCAACTGGGCAGGAAACACAAGTTAGGCCAAGTCTCTGCCGACTCAAAATGCGCAGCTGACCCGGCAAGATGACCGCCTCGAGTTGAATTTTAAAAACTTTTGTTGTTCATTCGCCGCGTCTGGATGTTTTACGAAGAATAATGTTCTTCTACTCTCAAAAAATGTGCGGAAAATAATTTATAATTCATGGTGAGTGTTGAGAGGTGAGGCAGGGAGGCAGTAAGGTCTTATCACAGCTCTTGCTCCCACAACACAGAAAAGAACCGTCACTCCAGGACTAAACTGGACGCCCGCCACACTCGCCCACCCACAAACTGACTTACGCTCGTATAAATTTGGTCATAAAGTAAGAAAAGTGGCGGTATGAACTGCAAGTTGTAATGGAAAGAGTCGCCCCCGAGCTTATATAGAAAATACCAGCGTAGAGAGAGAGAGAGAGAGAGAGAGAGAGAGAGAGAGAAGGCGGCCCGTTTGGTAAAGTCCACGCGTTTGGAGGCATGAAGTGTGTTGATTGGTCTTTCTTTACAATGGCGTATGCTACCGGCTCCCCCATAATATAAATTAAGTTAAAATAATCCAATATAAACTTCAGCCAATAAAAATTTTAACGTGGGATAATCGAACATAAACATGTCGTAGTTGTTGTGGTGAGAAGGACGCTATCTGACGTCACGGTGTCAAGGACCAATCATGGCACTTCATATTATTACGTCACGGTGACATAGACCAATCATAGCACTTCATATTATTACGGCAAGATATCAAGAACTAAACGTGGCGCTTTATAATATACGTCACGATATCAAGAACTAATCATGGCACTTTAAGGTATACGTCACGATATCAAGAACCAATCATAGCACTTTAAGGTATACGTCACGATATCAAGAACCAATCATGGCACTTTAAGGTATACGTCACGATATCAAGAACCAATCATGGCACTTTAAGGTATACGCCGCGATATCAAGAACCAATCATGGCACTTTAAGGTATACGTCGCGATATCACGAACCAATCATGGCACTTTAAGGTATACGTCACGATATCAAGAACCAATCATGGCACTTTAAGGTATACGCCGCGATATCAAGAACCAATCATGGCACTTTAAGGTATACGTCGCGATATCACGAACCAATCATGGCACTTTAAGGTATACGTCACGATATCAAGAACCAATCATGGCACTTTAAGGCATACGTCACGATATCAAGAACCAATCATGGCACACTTTAAGGTATACGTCACGATATCAAGAACCAATCATGGGGCACTTCAAAGTATACACATAGACTTTGATCATCAGGGAGGCACTTCTAGCACTCAGCTCCCTCCCTCAGCAGTGCCAAGATATAACTTCTGGACATAACAGTTATTTATATAGAGGATAAATTTGCTCCCAACTCCCTAATCCCTCTTCCCGATTACCGATTTAGTCTACAGTTGGGATTTAAATCGGTCATACGTCGAAAGAACAGTCTGTCAGTCAGTCAGTCACCCAGGGAGATAAATTAGCATCTCTTACTCACCCAGGGAGATAAAGGGAGATAAAAAGAAGTGGATTGAATCAGGGCGATAAACTAGCTCCAATTGTCTCCCAGAATAAAGCTGGTTTAAGCCTCCCCGCGGGGTTAAACTGATCCCGTGTTGCCCGCAGGATTAAACTAGCTTTACAGAGACCACAAGCCTGGCTCTCCCTGTCCCTCTTTCCACCTGGCTCTTCCTTCCCCCTTCCCCTGGTCTCCTTCCCCCTTCCCCTGGCTCTCCTGTCCCCCTTCCCCTGGTTCTTCCCTCTCCCTTCCCCTTCCTGACCCCGCCCTGGGTTCTTCCTGGTTCTCCCCTTCCCTCACCCTTCCCTGTTCCCTTAACCCCTTTCCCCCCCTCACCCCTGGCCCACCCTGAACACCCCCTTCCCCCTCACCCCGCCTCGTCCTTTGTCCCCCGCCCCCCCCTCTCTCCTCCTCTGGCTGTCTGTCTCTCTCTCCACACACACACACACACACACACACACACACACACACACACACACACACACACACACACACACACACACACACACACACACACGCCAGCAAACATAAACTGCAAATAACTAACGAACTGGCAACTCCGGGGAATTCCCTTTGATACGGTCTTATTTCTGAAATACTTAATGAAAAAATTACAGTTAATTTGTATTGACATTTTTCGCTCCAGTTCTGAGTTTCTGAGCGACTAATTCTGCTTGTGTGTGTTTCTCTCTCTCTCTCTCTCTCTCTCTCTCTCTCTCTCTCTCTCTCTCTCTCTCTCTCACACTATAACACACACACAGGACGAGTTTGTAGTCTATCATTGTTTTGTTTTAGTTGGACACAATAAATCAGTAACTGGAGCTCGGTTTCCCTTGAGACTCGTGTTGACATTTTTAGTATTGAACCTGTGGAGTAAATGACCTCACATCAAAGGGGCCCTTGCGTAGCCTAACCTGGCCTAGCGTAGCGTAGCCTAACCTAACCTAACCTTGAGTAGCGTATCCTAACCTAACCTTGCGTAGCTAACCTTGCGTCAGCTAACCTAGCCTAGCGTAACCTAGTCTAACCTAACCTAACCTAACCATTTCTGTTTGTACACATTTTTTATTTACTTCTCCCTATTTTTTGACAGTCTCTTGATTGTCTGTCTGTTTGTCTTTGTCTGTGTCTGTCTGTCTGTCTGTTCTCTGTCTATCCATGTAATTACCTGTTGGTTTCTTTCCGTCTGACTTTTCCATCTCCTTCCTCTCCCTCTCCTCTCACCCTCCCCCCTCCCTCCCTTTCTCACCCTGTCTCCCTTCCCTCTCACCCTTCCTTCTCCCTTACACTCTCCCCATCTGTCCCTCCTTCCTCTCTCTCCTCTCCCTCACCTCCCTCCCCCTTACCTTTCCCTTCTCTTCCAGTGTGTGTGTGTGTGTGTGTGTGTGTGTGTGTGTGTGTGTGTGTGTGTGTATGTGTGTGTTGTGTGTGTGTGTGTGTGTGTATGTCACGTCTGACTCTCCATAGCTTAGCACTCAATTAAAAGTAAGTGCCCTTCAGAATTGCCCCCCACCACCTCACCTCTCTCTTCTCTGTCCCTCCCCTCCGCCTTATCTTCTCCCTCACCCCTAGAACCCCTCAGCCCACTCCATCACGCCTCTCTTAATTATCAATTAATCTGCCGGGTTGAGAAGAGACGTGTAATTGTTGTTGTTTGGGGCTTATTTCTTTTTATTCCATTATCTTATGTCCTATTTACGTAAGGTCAAGATGGTAAGGTTCGTGTTCAATGTGGTACGTCCTCTCTCTCTTCTCTCCTCCATCTTATCTCTTCACTTTCCCACTCTCTTCTCTGTTCTTTCTCATCCATTCTCTCCTCCTCTTCCTCTTCTCTCCGTCCTTTCCCCTCTCTTCTTCTCACCATCATCCTCTCTCGCCCTCTCCTCCAAGAATTCAGTAACAAGGAGAAGAAAACCAAATAATATACCTTGGTGAATGAATGTGAGTGTGTGTGTGTGTGTGTGTGTGTGTGTGTGTGTGTGTGTGTGAGTGTGTGTGTGTGTGTGTGTGTGTGTGTGTGTGTGTGTGTGTGTGTGTGTGTGTGTGTGTGTGTGTGTGTGTGTGTGGTGGACGTAATGAGAGTGATAAAAATGAATGATTGAAAGCTTGATGAGTGAAAGGAAACCTGGGTATCTGAGGGCCAAAGGAGGGGTCTGCTGGGGAGAGGTGAAGGGAGTAAAGTAAGCTAGAGGTCTGCTGGGGAGAGGTGAAGGGAGTAAAGTCAGCTAGAGGTCTGCTGGGGAGAGGTGAAGGGAGTAAAGTAAGCTAGAGGTCTGCTGGGGAGAGGTGAAGGAGTAAAGTAAGCTAGAGGTCTGCTGGGAGAGGTGAAGGGAGTAAAGTGGCTAGAGGTCTGCTGGGGAGAGGTGAAGGGAGGTGCAGCTAGAGGTCTGCTGGGGAGAGGTGAAGGGAAAAGTAAGCTAGAGGTCTGCTGGGGAGAGGTGAAGGGAGTAAAGTAAGCTAGAGGTCTGCTGGGGAGAGGTGAAGGGAGTAAAGTCATTTGTAATTTTGCTGTTTGTTAATAATTAATTGTATTTTGTGATGGATTATAAGGAGTCTGACCCAGAATAATCTTAATTAAACTACATGTTGGTGATTAGGTGATTGAAATGGAACGTGATTGATGTGGATGTATTAGGAAGACTGACTGGTTGTTATTTAAGTAGATGCAATGACATAATAGTGTATAGAAGAACGTTATGAAAGTTGTAGCGTTTGGGTAAAAGAACGAGGCTAAAATCTTAAAGAAAAGATGAAGACAAGTTCGGTACATGTAAATTGGATATGGGAGGGTTAAGAGGGGAGGGGGGAAGGGGAGAGGATGGGGAGGAAGAGGGAGGGGGGAAGTGGGAGATAGAGGGGAGGGGGGAAGTGAGGGAAGTGGGAGGGGGGGGGGGAGGAGGAAGTGGGGAGGGTTGAAGAGGGGAGGTGAAGGGGGAGGGTTGAAGAGGGGAGGGGGAGTGGGGAGGGGAAGGGAGGAGGAAGTGGGGAGGGGGGAAGGGGGAGGAGGGTGGGGAGGGTTAAGAGGGGAGGGGGGAAGTGGGGAGGGTTGAAGAGGGGAGGATTGAAGAGGGAGGGGGGGAAGGGGAGGGTTGAAGAGGGGAGGGGGGAAGTGGGGAGGGTGAAGAGGGGAGGGTTGAAGAGGGGGAGGGAGGAAGGGGAGGTTGAAGGGGAGGGGAAGTGGGGAGGGTTGAAGAGGAGGGGTTGAAGGAGGGAGGGAGGAAGTGGGGAGGGTTGAAGAGGGAGGGGGGGGGGAGGGTTGAAGGGGGGAGGGTTGAAGAGGGAGGGAGGAAGTGGGGAGGGTTGAAGAGGGAGGGGGAAGTGGGGAGGGTTGAAGAGGGGAGGGCTGAAGAGGGGAGGGGGGAAGGGGAGGGAAGTGAAGAGGGGAGGGGGAAGGGGGAGGTTGAAGAGGGGAGGTTGGAAGAGGGGAGGGAGGAAGGGGGAGGGTTGAAGAGGGGAGGGGGGGAAGTGGGAGGTTGAAGGAGGAGGGTGAAGAGGGGAGGGAGGAAGTGGGGAGGGTTGAAGAGGGGGAGGGGGGAAGTGGGAGGAGGAAGTGGGGAGGGGGAAGTGGGGAGGGAGGAAGTGGGGAGGTTGAAGAGGGAGGGGGGGGAAGTGGGGAGGTTGAAGAGGAGGAAGGAAGAGGGGAGGGAGGAAGTGGAGGTTGAAGAGGGGAGGGGGGGGTGGGGGAGGGTTGAAGAGGGAAGGGAGGAAGTGGGGAGGGGTTGAAGAGGGGAGGGAGGAAGTGGGAGGGTTGAAGAGGGAAGGAGAAGTGAGGGTTGAAGAGGGGAGGGAAGTGGGAGGGTTAAGATGGGAGGGGGGAAGTGGGGAGGGGGGAAGAGGGGAGGAGGAAGTAGAGGGTTGAAGAGGGAGGAGGGGGGAGGGTTGAGAGGGAAGGGGTAGTGGGAGGGTTGAAGAGGGGAGGGGAAGTGGGGAGGGTTGAAGAGGGAGTTAAGAAAGTAGGAATGGGTTAAGAGAGGAGAGAGAGACAGGGAGAGAGAGAGGATAGAGAGGGAGGAAGGCAGGTGTCAAAAATGTCATCTTCATCATGGTGAAAATTACATAAGTTTGTTGGAGGTGTGGAGCCTTGTGTCCCTGTTATGACGAGAGCCTCATCATGTTCCAGGTGGTGATGGTGAGGGTGGTGGTGGTGAGGGTGATGGTGGTGGTGGTGGGAGGGTGGTGGTGGTGGTGGTGGTGGTGGTGGTGGTGGTGATGGTGAGGGGTGATGGTGAGGTGGTGGTGGTGGTGGTGATGGTGGTGATGGTGGTGGTGGTGAGGGTGGTGAGGGTGATGGTGAGGGTGGTGGTGGTGAGGGTGGTGGTGATGGTGGTGAGGGTGATGGTGGTGGTGGGATGGTGGTGATGGTCGAAAATCCTCTCTCTTGTGAACCTTCCAACTATCCCAGTTACAATGACCAGCTACCATGACCCCATCTACCATTATTCCCAACTACCATTAACCCAACTACCATGACCCCCTACCATGAAACCTCACCTTATTCCCAACCAATGACCCCAATACCATGAAACCTACCATTATTCCCAACTACCATTATTCCCAACTACCATGACCCTACCATTATCACCCACATATCCATTTACATATCATCCCACCTTCCCAACTACCATGACCCCAACTACCATGACCTTACCTACCATTATTCCCAACTACCATGACCCCAACTACCATAACCTCCCTACCATGACCTGACCCCAACTACCATGATGAGGATCTAGACAGGTTCAGAATTCATTAACGAAATGCATAATTTTCGTCAAGTACTAAACACACTTTTTATTTCCATTAATTATTTCGCTAAATTAAAAAAAAAATACCGTGAATTTTTTTTTTAATTAATTTTTTTTCGGTGAGTTTTTAAAAAGTTGAACTAATCAGGAATTTCTGTGTGATTTTTATATATATACTGTATAGATGAATTTATATATATATACTTTTTATATAGACATTTTTATATATACTTTTAATACTTTGGGTTTAAGCCTCAGTAATATGTATTTTTTTTTTCGTAAGTAGATTAATATTTTTTTATTTGCAAGTAATGTTATAACTTTGTGCGTGTGTTATGTGGTGATTGTGTGTGTGTGTGTGTGTGTGTGTGTGTGTGTGTGTGTGTGTGTGTGTGTGTAGAGGAGGGAGGAATGGGGTGAAGGAAGGAAGAATGTGGAAGAGGGAAGAGAAAGGTGGAGATAGAAGAGGGAGGAAGGTGGTAATGGTGGGTGGTGTGGTGGTAATGGTGGGTGGTAATGGTGGTGGTGGAGTAGATGTGGTGGGTGGGGTGTGGTGTGTGGGTGGTGGTGGTGGTTGGGTGTGATTGTGGTGAAGTAATGGTGGGTGAGTGTGGTGGTAATGGTGGGTGATTGTGGTGTGTGGTGGGTGGTGTGGTGGTAATGGTGGGTGAGTGTGGGGTGGTAATGGTGGGTGAGTGTGGGTGGTAATGGTGGCAGTGTTAGTGGGCAGGTCATGTAGTGTGTTACTTTCAGTCAGTTAAGCGCCACCCGACACACACACACACACACACACACACACACACACACACACACACACACACACATACACACACCCAGGGGATATGAAGACAATATTTTCTTTAGACGGTCCTTCAAATTTTTATAGTGTGTGTGTGTGTGTGTGTGTGTGTGTGTGTGTGTGTGTGTGTGTGTGTGTGTGTGTGTGTGTGTGTGTGTGTGTGTGTGTGTGTGTGTGTGTGTGTGTGTGTGTGTGTCCTCCCAGAAGCACTTAACATTGACTTGAATTACCTCACCACCCCCTTTGACTCGAGTAACAGTCACTACACTTACTCTATTCCTTCTTCATTTTCTCTCCTCCTTTTCCTCTTTACCTGTAATCACGTATAGAGTCAGGTGTGGAGGCCAAAAGCTTACAGGTATATATATAACACAACACCACCATACCTGGCCTTGATAACACCTGGGAGCTAAGGTCTTTTAGTAGCACATAAGGAGGCTGTCCAATCAGGAAGCTCCAAAATCCCCGGATAGTAGTGATGACAGGTTACGATTGGATGGTTTTTCTTGGGGGTGGAGGGGTTCTTGGGGTCCTCCAGCTGCCAGGTAAATGGGTTTGTTTACATCCTGAAGGGTTTTACGATGGAGGTGTGAGGTGGGAGTGAAGAAGTCTCTGGTCATAACCCCCTCTTCCCCCTACCTCCCTTTCCCCCTCTTCCCCCTACCTCCCTTTCCCCCTCCTCCCACTCTACACTCCTTCCTTCACACTCTAACCCACAACCCCCTCTCCTTCCCACTCCAACTCCTCTCCACTCTGACCCACAACCTTCCCCACACCCCCCTCGTCTTCCACACTCAACCTCACTAATGGTAAATCTTAATGGTCGTTACCCGCCTCACCCCATCACCCCCCACAAGTCGTTTCACACTAACTTTTCTCCTCCTCCTCCCGCTCCTCCCGCTCCTCCCGCTCCTCCCGCCACCACACACTGCCGTAAATACATCCCGTCCATCTTTGCCTTTTTAACGACCACCACAGTTTGAGATTAAGTCTAATTTGTCTTGGTTACATGTCTTGGTTGCTATATTGGGCTGTGTCTATTGGGGAGCCCTTTTATGGCCCTACAGACAGACAGACAGATAGACAGACAGACAGATAGATAGATAGATAGACAGACAGACAGACAGACAGATAGATAGACAGACAGACAGACAGACAGACAGACAGACAGACAGACAGACAGACAGATGAAATAGACAGACAGACAGACAGACAGACAGATAGACAGACTACTCACCACCGTGGGAGGGACGGGTAGATGTTGAAGGCGTCGTCATGGAACCAGGAATTGTTGATGACAGTCACGTATTCTCTGACGTAGGAAGGAACAGCACCTGAGTACAGCTGTGTTGCCTGACATTACCAGTTAATTCGTGCACCTGTACCTCGTACTCTCCACCACCACTGTAAACAACACCACACACCTGTTAGTACACACCTGTTAGTACACCACCTCATCTCTTAGTACACACACCTGTAAACAACACCACACACCTGTTAGTACACACCTCTAATACCATCACATCTGCTAGCACACACCTGTTAGTACAACCACACCTGTTAGTACACACCTGTTAATTAGCATAAACAAACACAAACACCTGTGATCAAAGACATACAAACAATTTATTTCTCTCCTTTGAATAATATTTTAAAGTCTTCTTCATGTAATCTTTTAATAACCAGATTAACGCATAAACTTGGGTGTTTCATCAACAATGTCGAACCCAACTTGGGATAATAAATCTTAACCAGACTTGAAATCCCGTGAAATTTGAGACGCCCGCTAGAACGCACCCGAGATAGTGGAGGAGTTATGTTAGTGTGCCGCTAGAACGCACCAAAATAGTGTAATATTGTTGGTGTACCGCTAGAACGCACCAAAATAGTGTAATATTGTTGGTGTGTCGCTAGAACGCACCAAAATAGTGTAATATTGTTGGTGTACCGCTAGAACGCACCAAAATAGTGTAATATTGTTGGTGTACCGCTAGAACGCACCAAAATAGTGTAATATTGTTGGTGTACCGCTAGAACGCACCATTATAGTGTAGTGGTGTTGATGTACCGGATATATGGTAGTTGAATGTGGGTGCGACAAATCCGTAGACTTGCTATTGATAAAACGTAACCAACACACCTGTGGGATGGTTGAAAGAGGACTTGGAGGGGAGGTGTGTGTGTGTGTGTGTAAGGGAAGTTTCATCTTGACGTAACTTTTTCTTTCTTAACACTCTCAGAGGAATCAAAGCCGTTAGGTGGAAGTTTAACACGAGTGAGGTAAAAGTGGTGTTGAAGTGAGAGAAGAAGAAGGGGGAGGAGGAGTGTCATAATACATATACGACACCACATACCTGTCTCAATGCTATATAAACACACTCATATATACTTAACACTGGCTTATCTATATTAAACCCTGTAATATATATAGTTCAGACAAGCTTATCTATATAAATTCCTATGATACGTCGACTGATATATAAACACAGTCATTCACTACTATATAATATAGTGTGGATAGAGTTTGATATATTAAGTCATATATAAGTATAAATAAGATTATATAAGGTGGGGTGGAAATTGGTTTAATAGCAATGGTAATATTTAGGTCCTATTAACTACAACGAGTGTGTGTGTGTGTGTGTGTGTGTGTGTGTGTGTGTGTGTGTGTGTGTGTGTGTGTGTGTGTGTGTGTGTGTGTGTGTGTGTGTGTCTGTGTGTGTGTGTGTGTGTGTGTGTGTGTGTGTGTGTGTGTGTGTGTGTGTGTGTGTGTGTGTGATAGACAGAGATAACCAGACAGAGGGGATAGAAAGAGAGAGAGAGACAGACGGACAGAGACACAGAAGGAGAGAGAGAAAGAAAGAGCAGAAAGAGCGAGAGTGAGAGAGACAATAAGAAAGAGATAGAGAAAAGGAACTAGAGATAGAGAATTTATCAGGAAAACAGACAGGCAGAGACAGCGACAGCCAACCACACACACACACACACACACACACACACACACACACACACACACACACACACACACACACACACACACACACACACACACACACACACACACACACACACACACACACACACACACACACACACACACACACACACATAAAATAGATACCCAGTATGATTGAGAGATAAATTGAATGTGGTCAGCCTGGAGGATTGAGTCAAAGGAGAATTTTTACAACAGCCAGAACTGGTAGTGAAGCATTTCCATAATCGTGTGGCAATTTATATCATGTTAAAATATAAGAGACAGGATGGTTGAGAGGGCTGGTGGGGGAGGGGGTGGGTATGACATATGGCCGGGGAGGAGGGTTAAAGACAGGATGGTTGAGGGCTGGTGGGGGAGGGGGGTATGACATATATTGCCGAGAGGGGGAGGGTTAGAACCAGGATGGTTGAGGGGCTGGTGGGGGGTGGGTGTATTTATGTATTGCCGGGGAGGGGGAGGGTTAGAGACAGGATGGTTGAGGGCTGGTGGGAGAATTTATGACATATTGCCGGGGAGGGAGGGTTAGAG